>NW_022722535.1:822324-829725 GCF_011630105.1 Anneissia japonica
TTATAATGGCCCTTTTAGGACCACTCAAAAAGCCAGAAATACACGGATGCCTCACAAACACATGTGTTTGCACATGCTTTTTCAGAGTCGTTGGGACCTTGGCAACAATATCCAAGGGGTGGGGCTTAGTGGAAAGGTCAACTGTCAGCGCAGTGAACAAAATACCTTTACAAACACTACTGGTAACTAATTTTGACCTGAATTTAGCACAGATAGAGTACAATAGTATCAACAGACACACACCCATACCCATGTGCACAAAATAATAACTTATAGGCCTTGTGTATAGTGCAGATTTGAATAAAGCAAAAATATTTCAAACTGATAAAGACATCTCTAAACAACTTAAATTCTCATATGCAGCAAACAATCTGGGTGAAAAATTATCATATTTTAAATTGACAAAGTGATAAGGGGATACAGGCTGTCATATTATAAATAAACATAAGAATACAAACAAATGTGTGTTTGGCAAAACCTTTAACAGTGAGGTGAAAATTTAATACAATATTAATTCTGATGTTGAACTTTAGTTCATCATTCATTCATAATTCTTAATTAATATCACGAACAACTACTGTAATTGAAATGTCAGAGATAAATTGTAAAAATGACAAATCACTCCAGATTGACGTGAACATCTTATTGGCTTATCTAACTGTATCTTGGATGACAAATAGTATCCATATCTTTGGCAATAAAATTACACTCTAAATCATCTCTGTACATTAAACTGAAAAAAAATAGTATTACTTAGCTCTCAGAATTAACTGAATTTACGTCAATGATTATTTAAACAGATTTGTTTTGGAACTTTGATTTAAAAAGATGTTGATTTGTGATTACTAATATCATACTTTACAGATAAACTGTACATGTTATATGATGGTGGTATATGTTTTATATGAACACCTAAATAATACAAATCAATTATGGTTTTTGAAGATTATGACTGTGCTGTGATAACCAGACAAATATTCTGTGCTCTTAGAGCAGTAAACATCCCTAAAAATAATGGATCAGGCTATAATATCCACAACATAAACTATCACATTGCTTTTACTTTAATGATGAATGTTTAACCCCATGAATGTCAACGACCTATCAAATAAATGTTTAAGGGAATGTAACTTAAGATGTTTCTTTAATTAAGACATGATTTTGTTACAAATAAGATTAACACATATGGCGGATGTTCTTAACATAGCTACATGGCTTAAGTAACCAAATACAGCAGAGAATTTGATCATCCTATTAATAATAAGGGAAGGGGGTGGAGGGATTGATGACTTTAAGGTGAAATCTTCTTAACTATGTATTATCAACAACATTTATAGATATGCGATTCAATTTCAAAATTAACTGGACAACAGAGGGTGCTAAACAATAAAACAATGACTGCAGAAAAACAATTTTGATATCATTAATATACTTCCAAATGTACCATAAATGATCGAGTATGCTCACAGTCATCTTAAAAAAAAAGCAATGAAACAAACATGATTTATTTCACTAAGCACCACAGCGCTTTATTAGTGATATTATATTCTATTTCTAATAAGCGTTGCAATGCTTAAACGAGAGTGCATATTACCCAAAATGCTTTGAACGTAAAACAACTGACTTCTCACAGACTAACATTTTAACAAGTCAGAGAGGCCTATGCATAACCCACAGTACAGTATTTCAATAGTTTCTAATAAGTGCCACCATTAAAATAAGCACTGCACTTAAGCCTACAAAAATGTGAATAAGCACTGCGGCACTTCCTGGATCATTTAAGGTAACAATAAACAGATTGAAAATATACAGTAATGTAACGAAAGTGTAAATTATCTACAACAACTGTTATATACGTCTTGTGTTGCCAATAAATATGAAATCTAAAAAGAAACGCACGGCCTAAAACACCTGGCCCAAAACAACAAGCCCAAAACAAAAGGCCAAAAACATAATATGATGACTATATATAATATATATAACTTGTAATATCTTTAGAATAATCTTGAAGCACTTTAATGCAACATCTGGAATGTATTTTCCACACAAACCCTCACTTCAAAATATGTGGTCATGATTTAAATCTGCTTGATATAAGATATATAACTATTGTACACATGAAACATAAGGAAAAGGCTTTTAATATTAAGAGCTACCTTTCAAAAAATCCTGTTTCTGTTTGTTTAAAGAACATTACAACACAATTCTGGGCAGATTCATACTGATATCGAAGGAGCTAAAGATCTAAATACAAGAGTTAATCTGGTAGTCACACTCCACCACTTCAGTGTAATGGGTCAGGTGTTATCACTAACTTGACCAAGTATTCTTCATCACTTTGGAGTATCAGAAAAGGATGTTTGTAGTTTATTATTGTAACTGTAACTCCTGAATGGGTGATAGTAAATGCAAAACAGGTTTTTTTCACTGTGGATTCTTCAAAATGCGCTTCTGTCGGAAATCATAGACTTGACGACAAAGAAAGACACATGAGGGGTCGACATCCATCGGGGGAAGATGGCCAGACCGATGATAACCCTCGAAAAGTTCAGGAACACATATACGACTTCTCTTGATGCCTTCTTGTCGCATTTTTAACTGACATTTATATCTGCAAACAGATAATTCAATAAATCAATTAATAAACGCACATCACAACTAGTCAAAGCTCTGTTTACGTTAGTTAACATTTTAGCTTTCACTTAACAATTTCATATCTCCATCATTTTATACCGCATTTTTGTTTTTCTGTTATTTGCAACTGGACCTATATATTATGCGCAACTTAAAATTGTAATTATCAATGAAGAAATTAAAAATATCAATCGCATGTCAAATTACTCTTATCATTTTTCTCTATACATTTCAGTGTTTAATGTAAATTCTTTGTATTTTGACTAATTCAGCTTTGTGCATATTTTTATAACTTTCATTTTAGCTGAATCTAAATCCATCTAACTTTCACTTTCAATGAACAATCTTTTAATGAGCCGTTCATAATGCTATTTAAATTGTCTTTAGCCCATTGCAGTGTACAGCATGTTCCCCGCAATCATGGGGGTTTCCAATGATTTTGGCAGAGCCCCTTATCAAGTGAAGGATCTCAGGTCATGGCGGTGTAAGATTATGTCTCATTTTATACCACCATTCTCAGGTAAACTACCAGAAAGCCATGGCTCTGAACCTTAGCTTTCATAGTTAATAGACCTTTCCGGAGTGCCAATCAAACTTAACAACTGACTAATCAGAACAACGCTAGAAATACGCGCGCGTCTCACAAACACACGTGTTGTCCCACAAACGCACGTGTTTGCGTATGTTTTAATATTGTCGTCTTCTGGGACCTTAGCAACGATATCCAATGGGCGGGGCTTAGCGGAAAGATCCATTAATAACAATAATATAGGGATTTATACTGCACCTTTTGCCTTAGGGATGCAAGGCACAGGTGATGTTTAATTATTACAACTGGTCATTGGATCTATAAACTGGCAAAAAACCTCACAGAATTGCCACCTTCTTCCCTCCCTGGGGAGCATTCTAGTTACGCTTGCAATTTAATACTGACACAGACTAATACGTTCAATGCCACATCATCCTATCATGTACTCATTTATACTACTGGGTGGAGAGAGGCAAACGTAGGTAAAGTGCCTTGCCCAATGACACAAGCGAAATTCAAAGCGTAGGTTCGAACCTCTGACCTCAAGGTCCGAAACACAACCGCTGTGTCAACCTCTCCCTTTTGAGAGATCATGATATAGTTTGTACATTATGAAAATCTCTGTTCCTTTTTCCCACAAAATATTGACGCATGTTTGCACTTTTACTTAGGAATAATGTATGGGTGACCTTACGCAATTGTCATTTCTACAAGTCCCAATATGGACAGTATAAATGACATACAATGATATTTAAGATTCACCTGCAATATTCTCCCAGAGTTAGCACGTAACATTTGTCTTCCACGCAGGCTACACTGTTCGTATCATAGTGCTTACACGCAAATAACTCATTCTAAGAGAAAATACCAAAAAAGATGTGTTACAATATCAAACATATATCTTATAAGATAACAAATTAACCATGATAATGTATTTTTAGGCCGAGTTTGTCTATCGTTTCCAATTTAAATTTTTGACATTATATTAAACTACATGCCAAAAAGCAATTTCTCTTTGCCAGCAATGAAAAAACATCAAACATCATTATGAAACACAGATAAAAATAGTCTGTTCATCAACTGATTCAAAATAAGGAATTATAGACAGTCCAAAGACCGTTGATTGTTGGTTCACACGAAAAGGAACAAAAACGTGATAAATATAAAAATAAAAATACATATAAAAAGTGTAGAATAAAGTTTATTTTAATACAACAAAGAATAAATTCCTATACATAGTTTTTCTTTTTTCATATGCCGTTGTCCAAAGAAAAGAGTGGTCAACTTCAGAACTAAAGAAAATTCAATAATTAATTATCTAAACCTCCTCTCTCAAAGAGAAAATATACAGCTATAGAATAACAAATTACATGTTGGTCAATAGCTAATCGATATATGGTTGAACAATATTATGAGCATGTACTCAGAAAAAAAAAATATTCATAACATTAAATGATGACCATCATCATCATCATCATCATCATTTACATATTCATTTATTTAATGAGCTTACAAAAAAATAAGTATTATCATATATCATAAGTAAAGTATATTGCTTACTAAATGCAACTGAGTATGCAACAAATGTACATGAATTGGTCAATAGCTGATCAAGAAAAAGTTGGACAAAGCGTATATGAAGATTTGCATAATAATATCATAATCATTTACTTGTCCATGTAGTAAATGTGCTTTTCCATCAGGCTGATGTTCAGACATTGCATTCCAAAGGCAATGAGTACAACAGATATTAATTTTCCTATGAATTTTCATGATTTAGATTTACATAATGATGATGCGAGTAAATTATATATTCAAGAATTAAATGCGGTTTTCCAACGCAAGTGATATGTTATGAATAGGCCTACATTGCATTCTAAAGGTTTTTTTAGTGAGTACAACAGATTTAACTGCGACAGTGTCTCACAGCTATTCAAGAATGAAAATATCAGGATGTTTAAATTTATAGTAGTATAAAGTATAGTAGGATGAATGCATACTCATATTAATGACAAAGGCATGATATTCATATGCTGCCAAAAAAAATTATTATTATTTATTATTCTCTTGACAGTAGTTTACCCTGTTTACTACAGCACAAATAATTTGTAATTTGATTTTGACTTATTTGCTTTTCAAGTCAATCATTTAACGTAAAAGGATACATTTGACTGAAACCGATCGCAAATCATCATTAACCAACATTTCTGTTGTGTAAACATGGTCTATAATTAACTAGTTCTCAGGGATAATCAGTAGATCAGATGACCACAAGATAAACTAAAGCAATAAATTAATAAATGGAAATAAATAAATATATTGACCATTGCATTTAATCAACTAAAATTTGTTCTAATAGTACAAGTGACTCGTTTACCTCCAAATGCTGAGGACGCCGTCCAGTTTCCGTATGTTCAGGGCGATAGTACCATAGCAAATTGATCATAATCTCACCTGAAAGATATGTATAATATTCATTTCATTCTGAAATTGACATCATGCTATCTGCTATATGTACTTTTCATAAAATCACTACATGCTATCACTGATAGCTTTTTGCAATGCTGATTGGTAGGTAAAATCAGGAAGCATTTACAATTACATCGGGGCAGCCACGCAGTGTAACGATTGCGGTGAAAACACTTTTGGCGAGTTTATACAAACCAGTAATCAATATATTTTGGATATGTATATAATATAAATAAAACAAAATCAGAAAATGGAACAGATTGTAGAAAAGAAAAATGAATGCTAGAATCAGATTAAATGGTTTGTCAGACTCAAGAAGCATTTAATCAGATTTTGTATCACAAAGTAGATATTATTTGACATAGAACAACAAATGATTTGTTTTATCATGATGTATATGATTTTTAATAGTTTTATATCTTTCTTATTAAAGAGATATAGAAGTATTGAAATTTGCATTAAAGATTAATACTTTAGCCACTCAAATCAAGTTATTGCTCCCTGTGCTCTACTGAGATCTTCCAACACAAGATTACAATAAAATAGGACTCTTATTAAATCCATCTTACAAAATTCTTTACATCGGATTTCAGAATTTGAAAGGTACATAAAAAAATGATTTACTCTCTGATGACAACTTCCGTTGAATAGATCAGTGATGACATCACAGACCATGTGCTGTATCACTGAGTGACAAGCATTTCCAACAATTGTTAAGTAATTTTTTATTATTAATTTGTGGTTTCAATAGAGGCAAAAGGGTTCAAAAGGTAAAGCTTCCTGAGTTATTCCAGTCTTCATTTACACTGAATACTTTTTAAAAAGCCAGTCTAGAGATGATTGATTGACTAATTAATTTTTTTTTTAATCATTTGAATGCGGGCAACAAATCACTTTTAGACACTGCTTTCCATTGTAGGCCCTGAAACATTTTTTTTTTATAAACACAAGACAAACGCCCATTTTTTTTTTTTATAAACACAACATACAGATCCCATGGTGCTCAACATCAGTAGTTCTGAAACTATGAGTTGCAATATAGGATCATGTGACTAGGATTTTTTCTTAATTGAATTTTATATCATGTTACATTTTGCTGTAGTAAAGAAAATGTATTATAAGTATTATTTAAACATTTTACTTCTTTTTTTAAAAATTTTGTTTACAAGTTACTGACCTATTTTGAGTATCGTTTTTTTAATGTCCCGGGAAGTGGGTTGTGGCAAATTGTCTGGAAATTTGAGAACTACTGCTCTACATAAAGTACTGTAATACCCGATTCACACATGAAGTTAAATTTAACAAAAAGTAACAAATTGATCTCTGAGTTATTCCTACCGAGATAAAAAGCATTCACACGCGTCTGTAAGGTAATGCCAAGGTCGTGTAAAATTTATTCACTGTTTATTCAATGAATCATTTTTTCCCCTACTGCGATATAGGTCTAGCCTAGGCCTAGTTGAGAACCCCTGTCACAGATGGACTGTTGAACTCATCATTACAGTAAACATTCGAAGCAATCAATGCCCTTAACAACTGCTGTACTACTTTTACTACTACTAAACTAGGCATAGCTTCCAACGTTTCTGTCGACTCTTGATAATACTAGTAATAGTACTAACACCATCCCGACGTTCATTTTATGTATCTTCTTCTTCTACCATTACTAATTAACATCAATAACAAGGGTAATTCATTCATCATTGAGAAAAACTAGGCCTATCTATTTCTAGTGGATCAGAATCGTCTGCAGAAGGAAGAAAATTCAA
>NW_022722535.1:830091-970438 GCF_011630105.1 Anneissia japonica
TACATCTCAGAAGCTTTACCAGCCTCAGCGAGGCTGGTAAAGATTACCGAGACGTTCCGAGATTTTACAAGGATATTACACGGAGGTACTTTCACACGTGCCGTGAAATGTTACTTTTGGTTACATTTTGTTACATTTGGTAAGATTTTTGTACTTGTGAATCGGGTATAAGTCTCATTATGAGGGTTCAGAAGTAGAGTTGATTTTGGTCATGTGAAGCAATGTTATATTGTGAATGCAAATGAACCCAAGACTTTGGGATCAGAAGGCAAGTAAGTTAACCACCAAGTATTCAACTACATATATACCGTAAATGCTCGAATAAGCGCAGCTCTGCTTATAACATTTTTTAAAGCCTTCAGTGCGCCGCTTATTCGAGAGCGGTGCTTATAAAAAAATATTGCCGTGGTACTTTCCATGCCTTTTCCCATGTTACCTATTCAACATATTCCCATAGTTCACTAGGCCTATTATAGGTCTTATCATCATAAACAAATATTTATAAAGAAATGCTTGTGTTTTCACATTGTGTTAATTATTCATTTTAACAGGGTAAAAATTGTATATAAAACCCTGTTTCATTACACACACGGTAATACACTCTCAAATAAGTGCCGTGGCACTTATTCGAGAGCAGCACTTAAAAAAATCATGTTTGGTACGGCACTTATTTGGGAGCAACGCTTATTCGAGAACAGCGCTTATTTGAGCATTTACAGTACACTGTTTACTTATGGACGTTCAGTGCAATATATAAAACCCAGAATACAGTTAGTATTGCAAAGTCTTTCAGACATACAATAAAAAATATACTACTATATTTCGGTACTGTAGCTATGTTTAGTTTAATAAAAATGAGGTAGACTGACAAGTACTGTGGTATGCTAACCACAAAGCTATTCAACTGTATATACACTGTTTACTTATTAAAATTATTCAGTGCAATATATAAAACCCAGAATACAGTTAGTCTTTCAAAAATACAATAAAAAATATGATACTATTTCGGTAGAATTGTACGGTAGCTATGTTTAGTTTAATAAAAATGAGGTAGATTGCCCTTTAAAGACTAACAAACCTTGTAAAAAACCACAAAATGTTTGCTCACACTGTGAATCACAGCCATTTAATTAACTTCACTGAACGTGAACGAAAGCTTAAGTGGGATTTTTTTCATTGAAGTGTAGTAAGTAAAGTGCTAAGAACAAATGTAAAAACCATACAAGAAACAGTGAAGTAAAATAGAAATAAAGAAAAACTTACTCAAAATTTTATATAAATAAATAATGACAATTATTATTATATACACAGAGATTTTTTCTATTTGATTTAAGGATTATCATGGGTACATGTCTTAATGTTGTATCCTAGGAAACATTCAAATTTAGGCAGGGAAATTCCAAAGGGTGGGGGATATGCTTGTGCAGTTTATGAATCTCTTCTTGTTTCAGTATTCCCCACCCCTTAGCACTGCCTTAACACCCTTTTATTAGCTCCAACAGAGGGACAGGCTGGTAAAGCTTTCCAGGGGTCAAGACCACTGTGGAGCCAGACCAACAAGAATGAAAAGATCAACTCAAATGGTTTCAATTAGACATCTAAATACCTTAAAGGCTGGGACTTCTAAGGGCTGCTCCCTCAGGTCCCCACCTAGGCCCTACCACTCAACCTAGGCATCCCAATACCCCATCAGCTGGTATAGCAGCCCTGTTCCCTTTTGTTTCAGTACCATGCTACAGTAGAACCTCTCTTCCACCCCATTAGCACCCACTCAGCATACTTAGTTTCTATTAATACATATTGGTAAATTAACATGGCCACAATCCAGTGCAAAGAATCACAGTTAGGAAGTCTGTACTTCAAGGTGGATTACTCCTCACTTCCTCGAAACATACACCACAAACCATGCAGTGACTAAATGCTGCTAATAACTCGACTCGCAAATTCCTTTTAAATGATTAGCAACATGAGAGGACAGAGAGAAATAAAATGATAATGAGGGAAGGGTGGAGATAAATTAGAGAAATTGGGTATATTTTTCAAAGCACAAATCATTCTACATGTATGTCAAATATAATTAAGTCTATGTAATTTACATATTTGCTTCAATTTGTCCTCATAAAAAATACAAGGACAAGTCAATACTTTCCAGAATTATCAATTATTGAATTGTATGTTTGTACATAAGTTTTTAGACTTCTGCTAACTGTAATGTCTTTTAATTATCAAATGTATTTTGATATATATTATTTACAGTATTTACTAATTTCATTTATTCATTTGTATTTATCTACTTATTTTTATACTTGTATTTTATTTATTTAGTAACTTGTTTATTTTAATGTTCTCATAAAAAAAACTCACCGTTTTCTTGATCTTCCCACAGAGCAGAAACTTTCCCAACGAATGGAGGTTCCCTACGGATTCCTGACCTTAACAGAATGCAGTCCCTTTCACTGATAATATCATCCTTGCGCTTTATTGACTGGTAGCACATCTTTTTAATTGGCGGCTGGTCAAACTGAAACAATACAAAACTTTGTTGAAACCAAGTTTGTAACTTTGTTGAAACCAAGTTTGTTTCCTTTCTTTCAAAACTCTATTTTTACTGCTGGTTTTGTTTTATCAAATTTCTATTTTAGAATTTGATCAAATTCATAGGCATTGCAATTTATATTAATTATTCTTAATACTGTACTTTCATCTATATTAGTTTAGTTTTAAATTGATGCTCAGGCTCAGAGTCTGGAGGGTCCATCTCTCCTTTTTTGCCATCTACTGTAGGCCAGACTGTGAGGCTGTGTTTGAGATTTTTTGTCTGCTGCTAGGGGTTTCTTACCCCTGGATCCACTGATGAGGAGAAAGGCAACCTAGGCTTAATTTGCTAGGCTACGGTGAAAACAGAATGAGTCAGTTAGTAAATTTTTCTCACTTCAACACTGTTAAATTTGTATAATGCAACCCATTTGCAACCATCATTCTTCACTACAGAGCTCAGGAAGGTTGTGAAAACCTTGCCAATAAATAATTTTTAAAACTCCTAACAGACCTGCCAACACTTGGGTCATGAAAATCTGGAGATTTTTTTAAAAATCTTCAAAAAACCTGAAGATTTACCAAAAAATCTGGAGGTTTCCAGAATTAACCAAAAGATGGTGCAAGATACCAAAAAAGTCACGTCACTACAAATCATTGGCAGTTGGTGGCGACAATCAACTTAAAAATGGCTGTTTGTTTATTGACCACAATGCAAACAGGCAGCGTATAAATTTAACAGGAAGATGCATAAATCAGAGTATTTTTGTGGGGGGGGGGGGGTGGCCTATGAAATCGGGTGAAAATTACATTTGATCGGGAGAACTGGAGATTTGTTTAAATATCGGGTGACACCCGACAGGATCGGGTGAGTTGGCAGGTCTGTCCTAATTAACTGAAGTCAGACAGTCTATAGAACTAATGTAGTCAGTTCAGAAAAGACAATTCATCTAGCTCAACATAGCCTTGAAATAATGATTAATTATTAAAGATAATTATGTATTAGAGGATAAGCATGGGTTAAGGTAGAGTAGGACTGGCTATCATTAGAATAAATAATTACTAAAACTGATACATAAATAAGGATAAGTAAAATGATACTAAAATTCACTAGTGAGATGTGTTTAACATATCAGTATGAATATGAACAGAATACATAATTCTTTCAGTTAACAATAAGAATAAGCAGGGGAAAGATGTTTTGTTGAATTTGAGGAGATGGGGTCTAGGGTTGTACCAGAGCGGGGACATACAGTGATCGTTTGAGATTCTGCATTTTGATTGTGCCAGTTGGTTTTTATTATTGGTAATGTTATAAAAAAAAAAAAATTTAATAAAAATATGTACAAGACCACGGGAATGGAAGTTGTAGATGAGGCACTTGAACAAATCTGTAAAATTATTTACGGTATAGACCCTTCTGCAAGAAAGAAAGGCCCAAAAATATCTATACGAGTTGCGCAAAGAAGGTACACGGAATAAATGTTTATAGGACAATTTAGCCCCCTCCTTCTGAACAGCCGCCAGGGCTATACTCCCGAAAACACCACAGGTGGTCAGAGCCCTTGCCAGAGCCTTTGTCAGACAGTTTTATCCTCTCCTAAATGATTGACTGATTGATTGATTGAAAGGATCACAGGATGTGGTTGATTGATTGATTGATCAATTTTACTGGCCAGGTAAGTAATCCACTCATATTACTATAACATTAGCAATAACATCCTGTTTATTAACTAGAGACACATAAAATTCAGAAATCATGAGTTTCAAATTTACTTCTGGGGATAGAAATCTTATAGGCTCATTGGTCTCGTGGGTACCATTCTAACAAGCATTTATAAGTTCAGAATACTTAAATGTTTTATGACCTTTAGTTCGTTTAAATATGTATCCATGGAGATTTTGATGTAATCAACTATTTCACTCAAATATGACTGCCCTATATTGTTTTCACACTAAAAATTAAGTTGCAGTAATAACAGTACAGTACAAGAAATGACAACAGCACTTTTAAGACTAATTATAAAATTTACTGGCTCTAACTTTTGTCCACACTGTGGACTTCATCAGGAGATTGTACAAAGGAGATTCTCCTGATGTGTGGACAAAAGCTAGATTTCTTAAACTGTAGTTAGTTGTAAAAGTGCTGTTGTCATTTCTTATAGTTTTCTATAGCAGACTTAATGTGGCAACACTTTTTGTATTCATCATAAGTAACAGTACAATGAATACACAAATGAACTATTGAAGGACAAAATAAAAAAAAATTATGAACATTTTCTTCTACATGAAGATACAGATGTACTGTATACACTGGACCTCCATTTTAAGTCCTTATCCGGGAAGACTTGGTTCTACCAACCGAATAATGGGCGAGGAGCGGCTGGAACCAGCACCAATGTTAGGCTGTAGCTAGCGGCGCCCCTGCCTTACCGTGTGGCAACTGGACACGCCCAATGAAATAATGATCCAACACTAAAATACTAAAAGGAATGTCTACTGTACATCGATATAATTATTTTCTTCCCATTTTAGTATGGAATCATTATTACATATAAAACTGCATTTCGAGAACAATATGGCTCAATATCAACAAAAATTAACTTTTTTTAAATTAATTTTTATTCAACTTTATTTACCGAGGGTGACCCAAAACAGCAATTGCTAACGATCATGGGGCTCCCACAAAAAACATTATAGTTCATAAAATTGCAAAAGACATACAGAAATTAATTAAATGATAAGTATACAATTCAAAAATATATGAAAAATCAATGAAGTACCACTGCGTATTGTAGCGTACTACATATCTGATACTACTAGATTTATATATTGGAGTCTTCATCGCTATACGCTGGATACCCTATTGGACTAAGGTAAGCTCCATTCGGTATTATTATTACAGTACATAGGCGATAAATACTACATCAAACATGTTATTAAATACAAAGCAACACTAATTACCTGCGTGGATATTAGCCTCTCCTGTGGCTGTCCGATACCCTTCCATCCATTTGTTGACCGTCGTCTCACTATTTTACCGACTTTCTCAACAGTCAATTTTGGCTTACGTCCAGGTCTACCTCTGATTGGTGCAGTGTCCGACACGTTATTATCTATTTAGTTAGCATAGAAGTTCATAATCAAAATGAAAAAAATAAATTATTGTTAAAAATGTATTTATATTACTGCACATGGAAAATCCATCTTAATAGTGAAAAAAATAATGTTACTGGATTCCTTTAAAAGTTTTAGAGGATTTTAATCCAAGTAAAATAATACGAAAGTTTTCCCACTCCCTTTTCAGGTATATGGAGAGGGGGAGGGGCATCTTCCATTTCATAATTTACATTCATGAGGCAAAAACAAGCATAACATTTAGCAGACATACAAACATAATTTCCAATAAATATATGTCTGGGCATAGCTGAATCATTTGCTTTTTTAAAATACATATTTTTGCTATGCAATTCTTAAACATTTACTGTTTGTCCACTGTATTTTCATTCTACTAATCCACTTCATCTCTTTTTCTTCTAAATAAATTTTTATTCAATCTACTTTATATTCAATAACTTGCAGTGCAAGTGGAAAAATCTCTTTTACAGCTTAAATATATTATTTTAGATTTAAAATATAAATTTTCCTATCCACCTCATAAACAAACTCTGGTTATCAAAAGCATTTAATGTTCATTACCAACTGCTATAGTGATGGTTTTTTTGACTAAATGATCCGCATTATAAAAACAGAATTTTATGGCATCATTGATATGGAACATAAATATGAATTGTTTGTCCACTGTACATTTAATCTATAATTCTATTATTATGGACATCACAACTTTTTTTTTTCTTTTTTTGTTTAACCAGAGCAATGAATGGTCAATGTTGACAAGTATTTTAATATCATATGGCGTGATGTCACATGTAGTCAGTCAGTCAATCAAGGCATATGATTATTCAGAGCTCAGTATTGTAATTGTATTTTATTCACTATATTTATTGAAGGCCTGAGGCATAGAAAAGGCATGTTGATATTGCTTGTACTTATTATAGCCATCGACAGGGTGCTTTAACTTATATATTGATGTATGGTACTATGTATTTATCTTGGCCACAATATAATATCTTTATTATTATTATTAACATAAAATAACAAATTATTACATTGTTGATTGTTGACACAGTACTCAGAGTGAAATAAGTTTTCTGGAAAATAATCTAAATACGGAAGTACCCCTATTTAGAAAATACCTTCGGGATTAAAACCTGTATCCCCTTAATAGAAAAAAACAACATTTTTTCAGTTGTTGTTAAGTGTTACACATTCATGTGTTAGGACATAAATTCATCATTCTAGAAGTGAACGACAACAAATAGCCATGTGATGTGAAGGTTATTGTGACAATCGATGACAGTGTACTGTTCACATGGAAGTCTCCATGGACTCATAGTAATTGTGTCAAGTTTTATTGTGTCATCACTCATCCATTCACACTTCATTTCAGTTTATATCACCCTCCAATGAGCGTGTAATCTAAAATAAGGTAACCATGCCAACTGAGAGAAAATGCATAGCATTCTTGGAAAAAACAACATATTAGGCGGATTAAAGTTGGCACGGCCCTCCTCAAAATTTTTGAAAATTAAAATATAATGGAAATAAACCCCAAAAATTATTCAGATTTAAGTCTGAGAAGGCAATTTCCGGCTATACAGAGGTAGTGTTGACCCTCCATCTGTAAAAGTCCCTACCTGGCCCCCTCTATTTCAAATTCCTAGATCCACCACTGATCATTTAAAAATAAATGACTTGACATTGTGCATCCTTTGTACATTAGAACCTAAATTCTTCCTTTACATGAACAGCATTTTCTGGAGAACCGTTGTGTGACTACGTCAAAATGTATGGGAACAATTTGTATTTAATAACCTAAAAAAAATATCATAATGTAGAATTATTTGAATAAATAAATGACGATGAATCAACTTACAGAATTTTTTGACAACACAGCTATTTATAGTTCCAAAATTATTTTGCAATCGATTCTTAGCAACTGGTGCATTGTGGGACAGGGAGTTCTTCTTCTTAGCTTTCCCGTCACCTGTACTTAATCCAAGAGCAGTACCTGGTGACTTTGAAGGTGTAGTATTTGGAACTAAGGTGAGGTGGTCATCCACAAAATGTGAATTTGCAATACCATTTTCAAAACCGTTAGTAAGCATAGTGGCATCGCTTTTACTACCTTTCCTTTCCCTAATTCCATGTGGGCTTGTAATTCCATTTTCAAAACCGTTACTGAGCGTAGCGGCATCACTTTTACTCGCTTTCCTTCCCCGAACCCCCGACGACTTTTTCAACGGTTCATCCTTTTCGTATAAAAGATAATTTTTAGTTTCCGCTGTAAGACTAGCAAGTCGTCTTTTGCGATTTCTTGGTTCAATATCGGCATATTTCTGAGACAAACGTCTCTTTTTAACCACTCCAGTCCTTGGTACGTCATTGGTCTTAGAATCATTCGCTGACTCACTATTTGAATTTTGTGCTTGTTTTTTGCACTCTTGTGTTATATGACCCTTATTATCATTTTCAACAGAAGTATCTACTTTGTCTGAACTATGCTCATCCACTACCATTTCCAATGAAGTCGATGATTTATTGAATAAAATCTCATTATCAACCGCTTCAAATACGTCGCTAATATCATCGTGAGACTCGTTAGAAGGAGGATCAGTAACAAGGGATCCCACCTTGTCGCTGTTGCTATTTTCCCCATCCATGTTATCTGTCACACATTTTTCTTTTACAGAAAGCGATTTTTCATTTTGCACAATTCCATTATGCTTACGGTTATTACCCATTTTGGTGTTTTTCTTACCGGAACTACTTGTCTTGTGTGTCATGTAGGTATTATGGGTAAACGTTCTCTTTGGGTCGCTAAGGACGACCTCAGAGTAAGTTGTTATTCTACCGACAGAGACCCTATTTCCAATCGGATGGCATGACTTATATTCCAATATTTCCGACGATCGACTCTTCCCTGCATTTTTCTCCTCTGAGAGACAAGTATTCTTGTAAGATACACAATTATGATTGACATCAAATTTCGGTGAACTTCTCCTATGATTGACAGCCAATCCATCATCTGATTTACGCCGTTTGCATTTAGACGGAACTACACTCACTTGCCCAACATCAGCCTCAACAAAGTTTATTTTTCTCTTATGATTGTCACTTACCACATGCCTCTTTTTCACAATGATTTTCGAGTCTGACAGACAACGTCTGCCCGGTGACACTGTTACATGTTTAGAATTTCCATTCGGTATATCCGTAGCCTTGGATAACTTACATCCTGCGTTGCGTTGATTTTGGACGTTGTTCTTTCCTTTTGGACTATTTCTGCGTGCTGCTGGTTCGGGGGACACTTGGTTTAAGAGATGCTCTTGCTCCATAGACAAAGGCTGGCTGCTGTCAGTAGAAACTGTACTAGTGCTTGCTGATGTCTGAAATGAAACACAAAACTACGTCACCTTGACTAGAGGAAACCGAGGAAATTAGGGATTACCCAAGAGGATTACTATTACTGTGGAGTATCAAGTTCTTTAGCTAATATAGTAATAATATAAAAAAGCTATCATTCGAAGTGCACATATTGTGCACATGTCTGTAACTCCCATTATCCTCCTACCCTTAAACATCGTTCCTTAAACTCCCCCCTCATAACACCAACATACCTCTTTATTTGTTTCATTTTTATCACTTCTAAATACCTCAATTGTAAATATTATTAAGAATCAAATTTATCATCTTTCACTTCTTTAAAAAAAATACCAGTAGTAATTAATTTATCCTACAACATTCTCATTTTAATATCCTAATTTTCTTTTAATGATGCTGTTCCATCATAGTTAAAGATACTTGTCATATAATACCAGAGTTCTGGTTTCGAATCCTACATGCTCCTGGAAAATTTAAACATTGTTTTTTTTTTATTACACTCACAAGTCTATTTGTAGTTAACATATTTTTATTAGAAATCTTTTAATTCCACATTCAGCACTAAAAATTGTTGTTCTTACTTCTGACTATAAGGTTGGAAACCGCTGCACCAAACCTTTCCCGTTCCCCAACCCCCACAAAACCTGCATATATATTTTCTGCCTACAGACAAGTCAAAAGAATACAAAGTAGGATTGAATACTACTGACCTGATTATGGCGACAACTACAGCATATAACAGAGCGTGTTTTTAAGCATATGGGCCATAACCTGGGGTAATAATGTACTAAGCACTTGAAACATAACAAATATGAAATATGCGCATTAGGATGTATAAATTACCATTATTATCATCATTACTATTATTAATATAGGCTGGGGTTATGAGGTAATGCCAACAAACATGTTTTGATAACCAGAATAAACAGAGGCTTTGAGATACAGTTGTGTTGCAATGAGAAAAACATGCTACAGAAAATGATAAATTAATACTACATATGAAAATATGTGTAGTAATATCTTATTATCTGTCATACATCACTAAATATAAATGTTTGACAAATTGTCAATGAGCGACATTTAGAGTGGTGATGACATGACAAATTGTTTGAATGCAAAATGATGACAAATAACAAAGATGTCACTATTAATATCTTAACTAAATGCCATAATTGATTCAAAAAAATTGTGATCATTTTTCAGTAGTGCTTGCAGATCACTGTCGTTGTCTTCATGTTCATAACCGAAGTTTCAGTATTACTATTTAATATTAAAATATTGTCTAGGAAACTATTTCCTTGGATGTCCTTGCTAGATATCTTTAAAATTATCCCTTCCTCAAGAAAGTTACATCAGATCACCCTTAGCTTTCTTTTTTGTTCTTGCATACTTAAGATGTTCCACTAAGGTCACCAACTTAGATCGCAAGTTCATTTTTATAATTCTACTGTTTAAAAAAACAAAGCGGGAAGATATAGTTACGATCTAAATATTTGTGTGTACTGTATGTTTGCACTTTCAATTTATCTTCAACATGAAAATGGGGATTGTTTTATAAAACTAGCCCTTTCACCTCATTACTTTTAACATCAATACCTGAGTAGAATATAAAGATGGCGAAGATGATAAAATCCTTTGTTTAGAACTTAGGATAAATTATACGACATAAACTGTGAGTAAAACAATTAAGGAAGTACAAGAACTGGAATAAACACCGGTATCCAAGAGATACATCAGGAAAATTGCTCTAATTTCAGTCTCACTTTCAACCACGTTTAAATGTTTTTATATTTTTTTTTTGTCAGCAGAAATTTGTCACTACAGAATGAAATGAAAGTAAGCAATAGTCTAGTAGTATGAGAAGTCGCATCACAAAAATAACAATGATTTTATTCCAAGATAAGACAAAATATCATACAGTACAGTACTTTTACTTTACTTTAAAAATAATCCCAACGACCTATCTAAAACTTTTTTCAACAATATAATCCTAAATCTAAAACCTGGATAACAAATAAGGCTTGTCCAATACCAGCCATCAGTACACTGTTTTTACTCCCTCTGTTCGCATCGTCTCCCACTCTTGCTCCTTCAGCATCCAAACATTGATTCTCTCAAATTCTCTTCCTTCTTCTTGTTTCCCTTCATCCTTTAACCTAAAGATTTTCAAAACTCTTAATAACAAACTCCCTCTAACCTCTCTAGCCTAGTTCTCATCGCTCCTTTGCAGGGTACTGTTATAGGATTACCTTTGTCCTACATCATCTAATAAAAAAAAAACCCATAAAGGAAAATGGTCCAACAATGGCTATGTTCTCACACGGCTGCTAACCGTTAGAAGGATCCGGATCCTGCTAACCGTTAGCTGCCGTGCGTCCATACGAGAAAATCCCGATCCAGATACCAAAAACATGATGATCAAATCACTGGCCAATAAAAAACTGGAAATTGTAAACGCGTACGTGTAATTGGTTGAAGATAAAAATCCGCTCAACTTGCTAACTAACTTCTCACGCAGGTGCTAACGGTTAGCTCCCAATCCGGATACTAGGGCTCTCGTGAGAACCAGGCTAATGATAATACACAATTCTATTGAATTCTAGTCTATGCACAAGACTAAAATTCTAAAGCTCTGTCCACACTTTAAATCTTCTTTGACAAATAAACTGTTTGTATGGCCTATATATGGTCATGATGTGCCTATATATGGTCATGATGTGCCTATATATGGTCATGATGTGATGTCATCATGACCATATTTAGGGATCCCATATTTTTTGTCAAAATAAAATTTGATAGCGTGGACATGGTCTGGACAAGGTTTAAAATTTCTGAAACAGTCAAACAGAGCCTAGTAACATTAAGGAAATGACACACTATACAAAAAAAAAATCTCTTTTTACCTCTTAATTCTCCCATAACGGTTCATAATCATTCTTAATTGGTGTTTTTCATCTGATTCAGATGTTGTGTGCATAGATAATTTATTTGCCCATAGATTCGTTGATCTAATGTATGTTATTGATATTAACATTATTAATAATGTTATTATCTTAACAACCAAGCAACACTTCCTTTACATCACTGGGTGAGTAGGAAGTCTGTTAAGAGTATTTCAGCAATCTTGACTACAGTGTACCTTGTAACAAAGTCTCAGCTATGAAATACCATGATAAATCATCAGGTACATTAATTGGCCAGGCTATTATTACAGTATCTATGACATCTTCAAGATAGGCACAACTAATATTCAAGAAAAACTTCTGAAAATGAAAGTTCATATTACACATACTGTAATTTTTCTTACTATTTTATGAATTCACAAATTCAAATATATTCTAAGTTTAACACATTCTAAAATTAATAAATTAAATATTGTTGGGAGATATTAATTAGGACTGACTGATTTTAATTCATTATCTGAAAAATATAAACCGGCATATTATGCCTTGGGGTTATGATAATGAAAGAATGTGACAACAGCCAAAACTACATAGTAATTATTATTTGTTGGCATTTTATCACTTTCCATGTCTTAACTGTCTAAAGTGCTTAGTATTATTGCCCTGGTCAGCTGAAGCATAACCATCATCATATAGTGAAATCTCCTCTGCTCTAAGGGAAGCATTTCCTACCATGAATTAATATTCGATATCGATGAAAGTACACTGAAGTTAAACAGTTTTTAGAGAATAGAATGAGAGAGATTGACCGGATTAATCTTGTATAGGTTGTGTAGGTATATAGTCAAAAAGAAAAATGTTGGAAGATGATTAACTACAGGTCTGATAATCGAACAAAAAAACAAAACGGAAAAGAAATTGAGGTAGGATCGGAAAGAAAATATTGATAAGCACAACAGCAGCTTGTTTTGCCCTATTATGTATCCAACAGGGGAAAGAGACAGCTGATCTCAGTAGAACAATAAATAAAAAATTATCTGTAAAAAAATTTAGCAGCAACACAAAGGCAGTGTGTGCGGAAGGGGCTGAATTGGAACATCTAGGTTGGGAATTGTTGATAAGGTGCATTGCCAAGACTGGACGTTATCCAAACTGAGAGGATTACTTCCTGCTCATGTCTCTCCAATGTAATCAACACGCTACAAAGTACAATGCTTTCGTTGATTTACACATGATAATGCTGTATTAAATATGCAAATTTAAATCGGAAAATAAATTGGGAGATGTGGCCATTCTCTATGATGTGACACATACAGTAAATCATTGAGTATACAACATAAAACTGTGATTATACAAATTGCTTGTTGGTTACCACTTCAGTCTTAAACAAATTGGTTTTTTTTTTAATGGTTTATTATTATTATTATTATTATTATTATTATTAATTAATAAAATTAATTTATTTAAAGTATGCATACCTATTAAATATACAGTTTTATTCCAATAATTTTTATAATCACAATTTATGCTGTGCTACGATACATTTGTTGCTAGAAATACTTTAAAAAAATTATATTATTTATAAGTACAGATATAAATATTAATATTATATCGCTAGTACTGACTTTATATACAGTTATTATATAATAATTTTTTTTAAATTAAAAATTATGTACCTAAGTATAACTTTACAGCATTTTTGTAGTGCTTACCTCTGACTGCATTTGCTAGATTATTTCTATTATGATGCATGTTCCCCTGTAAATGATGTATTTTATATTCAAGGGCCAGAAATTGGTCAGCAATGAAGAAAGGGAAGCACGGTTCAGTAAATAACAAATGGCGGAACATGAGTATATTTTTCAGGAAGTGTTATTACAGTACAGTATGTTGCAAGACATTATGATGATGAAAAAAATTATGTATCAAATATACACTCATATCTAACCTAATAAAGTATCATATTACAAATTGAATCAATAAAGGCCTATCATACTATATACCGGATCATCATATTATCTATTTCATTTTCATTTCATTTATTTCACTTCACATACTACTTTTTTTGTGATTTATTTCACTGAAGTCTTTTGTTAGAGATTCATGATGATTTATTTTACCCGAGAGACTTTTCCTGATTGAAATGTGTGTTTCACTGTGTGCTAAAAATCGGTTGCTATAATTTGTACACTCTTTTTCTAGAATATATTATTTATTTTTATTTTTGTTGCAAATACAAGACAAGATATTATAGACTAACTATATTCTTTTCAAGAAAATATTAATTAATATAAAAATACTGTAAAGAATAGTATTTTATATTTTATTTTATTATTTATATTTAAAAAAACTAATTTTTTACAAAATAGTAAAGAAAACAATTTTGACAAGGAACTCACAACAAATTTTACTAAATCCCCAGTAAGACCTTTCCAGACTATCCCCTGTGACATGCCTATATATGGACATAACATTACATCATGACCATATATAGGCCCATCATGACTATATATGGGGGTATATATAAGATTTTGAAGAAAAAAAATTGATAGTTTGGATAGGGCTTTAGAGTAGACGTCCAGCAAATTCATCAATAAAAATAAACATAAAAGAAAATGTGATTATTTTAATAAATTTGATGTCATGAAAATTTTAATTTACTGTAAATTACCTAAAAATTCTAAAATTTAATTGAAATAATGATTAAAATAGCCATACAAAATGATCAGTCATATCTATCTACCCAATATTTATTAATGCGAGTCATCAAGGGAAATTCATTTAGAGAAAACAAAACATTTTTTATCCAAATCCTAACAGATTAATATTTTCTCATTGAGATTTTCTTAACAAATTTGGTAATATGGTCAATTTAATTTCAATATTTAATAAGCTTTGTCCAGATAAATACCTAAATATGGTCATGATGACATCACATCATGACCATATATAGGCATATCATGACTATATATGTGCATACAATAGTTTTTTGTCAAATAAATCTTGAAAGTCTGGAAAGAACTTTGGAGTAGACCTTTAGCAAATTCATCAATAAAAATAAACATAAAAGGAAATATTTTAATAAATATAATGTGGCAAAAAATCTAATTCACAATAAAACACATAAAAATTCTAAAATATAATTAAAATAGTTATCATAATAGCCATAAAAAATAATCAGCCATATCTATTTCTATCTCACCAATAATTATTAATTAATGTGAGTACCCAATGGAAATTCAGACATTTAGATCAAAAGAATCTTCTATCTCAGTCATAATGGAGATAAAAATGTTCTTATTAGAATCCTTTACAAATTTGTTAATATAGTCAATTTAATTTCAATATATTGCTGCAATTAAGTAAATTGGTTTAGAATACAAATATTTATAAACCACTCAAGGAACAACGAAAACAATCAGAAAGATTCATTCAGAAAATCGCAGCCGAAGATAACCTATATATCGAACTTCAGAGTAATCTATTCATTATCACATATCAATGTGACAAAGTCCAATAAATGAAGTTAAACATTCTAAACATTGATAAGTAGCTGCTAGGATTTTATAATTCAACACCGAGTGAACGATTTGTAAAAAATGTCCTGCGGTTCAATTAGAATGTGTTTGGCTAGCACAATCTAATATGATTGATGCCTGTAATTTACTTTTTTCCCTCTGCTTATCTTTAAGTGCAAATGAAATCACTGAATCTTTTTTATTTTCTTTTTATCGCATCTGCCTCTTTTATCACACCTGTCTAGGCAATATTCTCACCTGCCTAAACTTGTTTATTAAAAAAAAATCAAACAAATCAATAATACTCACAAACAGTATCAATGTAGTGTTTGAAAATATAGTTCTAGTAGCATTTATATTTGTTGGGATTAAAAAAAAAAACTTGATTAATGGAAAATGTTTTGGGGCATATTACCTTTAATTACTTATTGCTCTTTAACTGCTTTCATAAGGCATATTAGCTAAATTAGACTTGACGATTTGAGCTAAGGGGATAGAATGCGATTTTCAAAGATCATAACGCTATAGCCAAACCAAATACAAGTACATACATCATTGCTAACAACACTTCAAGTCTATAATATTTACCAGCTATAACAACTCAACACACCCTCATAAAAAAATACTGAGGAAATATACATTAAAACCTCGAATTGAAACCCTGGGCTTCTGTTTTTTGCAAAAATTTGGATGGTCTTCTTTTCGAGATGGGCTACTTTTGCAAGTAAAAAGGGGCTTCTTTTCAAAATGAATGCTGTAAATTTTGTGAATTTGTACTACAAAACAATAAATAAGGCCACTGTAACATCAATACTGTATCATGGAGTGTATTTAACTGGCTTTAATTCACCTAAACCACTGTATAAACCAAGCTTGTATTTAATTTATTTTGTTTTCTGAAGTACATGTACAGTGTACATATTGTACTATCTTGAAAAGAAGCATGCTATCTTGAAATGAAACCCATGGGCTTCTTTTCAAGGCTAATTTTACAAACTTAAGAGGGCTTCAATTTAAGATGGGCTTCATCTTGAGATTAAGCCCACTGGGCTTCAATATGAGGTTTAACTTTAAATTTACTTTACAAATCTATCCAATAAAGATAGCTTTCAATTTGTCATACCAATACTAACATCAATAGTACAAATCGCTAACTTTCATTTTAGGTATTTTTCTTAATTAAAATCTATGTTGTGGTGAATGAGATGCACTTCACCACAGCTGAGTATCCGCTGTAGGGTCACCTAGCAAAATGAACTTACATTTTAGGACTATTTTTTTTTATTTCCTCGTTTTTTTTCTACTTCGTTGGTATAGGCCTATAATTATATTACGTTATATACCTTTTTAATAAGCTGTAATTAATGATAAGACGGGTCAGCTAAGCCTATATTTGGTACCAGGAAGGAAGTACAAAAGGATTGAAAACTAATATTGCACCAGGTTCAAGGAGATTATACTCATGTTCCTGGCATCCACCTCTCTCATTAGTCTCAGCATCAGCTAATGGTCTGTCACCTAAAATGTACAATTAACCTTGTAAAGGCTTGTTAATCTAATTAATGAGTTTGGTGTCCAAACACAATCCCTGTTCATGATTACAATCACATATTTTGATTTGTAGAAAGAACAGATGTTAGAAAAATGAGGACATGTTCATGTGGGGTGAGGATCTTGTGAGCAGAGATGACTTTTTGATAACATCAGATTGCTTAACGATCGGTTTATATTTAAAAATTCTTGATGTACGATTCAGAGTCCAATTTTATGGAATTTAGAGCTGATGTATTGTTCAGAATATATTCATTCACCTGATGAAGCTAGCTCACAACTAGGGAAAGCTTGTTTCAATCAATTTTGTTGAATAGTAAAAAGTGCTACCAAAGTGCTACCAAAGAACTGCAAGAGGTCCGACTCTCACAGTTTCGTTGGAATGTAATACTATTTTTAAAAGTACTACTAGGTAATAGATGGCTCCTTCAAAAGGCGAGTTTCAAACGCTATTCGAATTCTAATAGGGCACCCGCTATCACGTGGTAGTGTTTTTTTAACATTTTGTTTCATACGTGCATACAAAATCAGGGCAGTCGGACTCTTGCAATTCCATACTCTTTGCTTCTACTGTATTCATTTTATTTGTATTTCATGTTAGACCTACTAACTATACAATAATATGGCTCCAACTTATATTATGTACATAATACAGTTTATCATTTTAAAAGCAATAGTTATTACAGTAGAACCCCTCATTTACGTATGGCACGGGCCCAGAGCCGTTCGTAAATGCAGGTATTCGTAAAATCGGGGTTGACCCAAATTCCTATATATTTGCACTGGTACTACTTACACTAGCATAAGCTAGGCCTAGGCTAGGCCTACGAGGCTAAGTCTGAGGGGGCCTAGACCTACAGTAGGCCCTACACAATTTTGTTTTTATCGGACATTTTTACCTTCTTAAATACTGTACCTAGATTGTGGATTTTACTCCAACACAACTTCCATAGATACTTGTTTATTATATATATTGACCATTCAATAAAACAATCAAGCACTATGTTGAATTTTAAAGCTGAAAACGATGTTTGAAAGAGAAGTAAAATTTGTCGCATGCACGCATGTGTGAAGCCATAAAAAACACCGACTTTGAAGAAGCCCGTTAGAGGGCCTCCTTCACTTGAGAATCACATAGTACTGTATAGTATGGTGTGTTGTGTTGTATGCATGCTAATAACAGTTACAATTCGAGCGGATTTTGTTTTTTTTTAATCTTTTACTTAAATTTTTATGACGTCATCACCTTTATTTTACGTTCGTAAAATCGGGAATTTGTTAAATCGGGGTTCGCAAATGAGGGTTTGTACTGTACTCGTAAATGAGGGTTTGTACTGTACTCACATTTTATAAGCAAGACATCATGCTACGCATTGTAAAGATGCTAAATTAATTGAAAAACCTAATCCTCAATCTAGCCCTAAATGCTAATCCTACTAAATGCAATTGGAAGGTTAGAGTTCATTTGAAATTTGTAGGCACATAAATCAATCATCCTTTAGGCTCTGCTTTCATTCACTCTCTGCTTTCATTCACTCACTCTCTTTAAAACAAAAAAAATTCTCTAAAACCTCTTTATTTGTTTGGAGTTCCAGTTCCAATATCAATGCCTTCAAAAAAAATGTGCAGTACAAAAGTTCAGTTAAAAAGAGACCCGTACATCCATAATTAAAGTACTATATATTAATGAATATTTTATACAACATTACATTATAATAATAATATATTTATTATTATAAATTATTTACATTATAACAGCACAATACTATGCATTTAAAGAGAAATTATGTGTTACAAATGCCAACCTGTACTATTTGAAGCATAATAGTTTGGTTCCAATATAAATGTCCTCAGAAAAAAAACACACCATGTGTAGTACAAGAGTTCAGTTATAAAGAGACCAGTACCTTCATGATTCCAAGTAGTTAATAATTACGTATTACGCATAAATTGTGACCAGCATCCCAAGGACCAATGAGTATCCCATATATCAATGTCTCCTGGGAAAGGAAATAACTGGGAGGGATTATGGCGTATCCTAGGGTGTTTCCTCCGGCTAGATAACGACTATCCCTATCAGGATGTAATACTAAATGCTCATTCGCTCAATTTTTTTTAAAATAATTTTATAACTCTCAACATAGAAATGTATAGTATTCCAATTTGACTTTAATATCTTTAATTATATTTTATAACCAATTCCACAAATTATTTTATCTTTAAATTTGGTTAAATACCATTGCAATCAATATAATAATCCATCAAAAAAAAAATCATTTATATTACAATCTTTAAAATCATATTTATTTTCCTAAAAATAATGTAGAAGAAAAGTTAAAAAACTAAAATTAAATTATGTCCTCTGACTCTACAATAAATCATCTAGTCCATAGAGAAATAAACTTTATGTGGAAATTATTTTTTAAATGAACATCTGTTAGTCGCAAATATGTAACCAGAAACCCTTATGTATCACTTTAGCGTACATTTGCCTAGAGTGCGTAATCATATTTCACTTATAAAAGGGAGCAATATAGGAATGAAATTATACTAAATATTTTTTACCTTTTTCATTCTTAATTATATTATTGTAATGTATGTAGTTCTAATATATTTTAATCCTTCCAGTGGTTAAGTTTGTACAGTTATTAGTAAAAGATACCGTCTTGTAGGACTACCTGCTTGGTAAATGATTATCAGACTTTGTCAAAAAAATATCTAATCCTATACTATCATGTTAATATTACAATCAATAACTCTCATTTGTTTTAATAAAGTAACAATATTTTATAAATCTATCACTATACTGCCAAGTAAACAAAAAATAGGTGTAAACTTGGAATTGCATATTTCAAGTCACAGGGAGTCTTTTTAACATCAGTTTTAATGACTTACAGATTTTTTACAATGAAAATATTGAGATGTGCTGGCGAAAATGTGATAATGTATGCAAAGGTAATAATAACAGGGCTGTAAAAAGTTGGTGGTCTTGAGTCTGGGACTTATTTTTTTTAGAGCTGGTATAGCAAAAAATACATTAAAACTAGACCAATATTCAACAGCTGATATATAAGGTCTAGCAATTTTTTTTAGCAAACATAGACCTTGGTCTAGCAAAAAAAATTAAATTATTATAGCTGTGAGTAATACAAATGGTTCAGTGTACTTAACGTTTGGCAGTGAAAATTATTCTCATTAAAATTTTCATTTTATAATATTTACTTGATGATATCTTTAAACCCCATAAATATCAACTTTTACTAACCCACTGACTCATAACAGGTCTATTATTACTATTGTTATTATTTCTTATTTGTTTATATTATAGCTAATATTTAATTAAAATTATAAAATAATTTGTAATCTAGTTTTGCATTAAATGACTTATTATCAAAGATAGTAAATAGCAAAAGATAGAGCAGCTTCCCAATATAGGGGAACATCTGTTCGAAATGCATGGTGGGTACACGGAGAGCAATGTTACCCTGTCCGCAAAGCGGCGCTATATATTAATAATAAAGGCACCGCTCAGGGTTCGTTTGTTTCCTGTAGTTTCTCCACTTAGTCAAATAGTCAAATTTTACCCTGCTCGTGGGAGGGCTGATGTTCCATCAATTTTCATGCAAATACACGGAAGAGCTCTTTCTTTTGCTATTTAAGTTCTTTGTTATTAGTATATATAGTGGAAACACCTAATGCATTTTGGGTACTTAAACCACATCCTGGTTACTATCTCTGAATTACTAGTTGGAAAATTGTACCGTTCTATTATTGTCCGTATAAATAGGTACCAAAATAGCTTTTTTCCAACAGCCAAGTGTATGTAGTGGCTAGAGTATGTTGAGACCCACGATACAACAATTAAGTTGAATTATTATAATCTCTACTATCACCAGAGAGTTGCTAATTACAATCAACTATATTTTCATGTAGGCCAAGTATTGTATGAACCACAACATTTTCTTGTCCGTATGAATAGGTACCACAACAGCTTCTTTCTAGCAGTCTACAGGTGTTAGAATTGCACTATACAACAATTACTGCTGAATTATTATAATCTCTACTACAATTATCAGGGAGTTGTTGCTTTTACAATCAACTATATTTTCATTCAGTCAAATACTATATGAACCACAACATTTTCTTGTGATGCAACATACTTTACAAATGACAGTAAACAATTAATTATTTTGAATTTATTGCTTTGGCTTTTTGTCTATATGGCTTTTATATTATACAGGTAATCTTTATTATAAACAACAATGTTGTTGTATTGCGCTCCAATCAATTTAAATTCTGTATACACAGCGATTGACCCTGGCATCTGAGAGCAACCAGCTTGACTTCTGCTAGAGCTTATCTACAGCCCAATAATAGTGACAGAGAAACGGGAATAATTCGCACTCAATGATACTACAGCGACTTAAAAGATTTAATTCCACAGAAAGAAATTATATTACCTGGTAATTTAAGGACAATAATTCAATAAATAATGCAGTAATCTTGACACAACAACTGGAACAAATAAATCCCAAAGGAACAAGGTATCAATGGAATTAAGAACAAGATATTCCTGGTTACTCTAATCAATTTGATGATTGTATCATATTCTCTACAACGCCAGGGATATATCGGTCAAGACTACATCATCCAAAATATTAAAATACTATAATTGCTCTCTCATAGGTTAGTATTCAAACAGCAGATAGATGTTAATATGGGTTATACCACATTACATCATAACCAAACAAGGATGAATTTATAATGTTTGAGGGGATAATAAGATAAACACAAAGTTCACCATGAAAGTGTTATTCTTAACCACAAAAATAAACAATCCTCAAATTGTTTATTGTTTATACAGGGAAATAAGTATGAATACAAGTTCAAAGTTCATTATGACCAAATATAACTATTAATCAAATGAATGGAAATCTCAGGATGTTTATATTTTAAACAGGAAATAGAGGATGAATGTGATTCCAGGCATGAGTGTGCCACTATAAGCAATGGTGAATACAGGATATTTCAAATGCATTATAAACTCATTTTCAGTGTGTATTTTCACCACTGCCCCAGGTTTTGCTGCAGTAAGCGTATAATAAAAATTTTAATCACGCATTCTGTTCCAAATGTAATGTGGAAAAAAAGTTGTGTTTTTAACTTGTTTACCTTCCAATATAGAATTTTGTAGTCATATATTTTAATAGACAATTACATGGGGAACTAGAGCAAAGCTTCTATATTTAGTTCTCTCTTGCTTTCTTAAAATAACTCATAGATTAATTAGGTAAAAGGATGCTCAATAGAAACATTTACCAGTGCGAAAGAATACACGTTCATTTTACTTTGGTATAATGTATTAAAGATTATAATTATTAGATTAATTGTAATATCAATGACAAGATTATTATGTAATGATGTCCCTCGTATGTCTACAATATTGATCCATTCACTTACATGTTATATTCTCTTTCAAATTTGGAGGAAAGGAAACTCATAATCAATTGACAATATGTGGAACCATTTCCATTAGGCTCAAAGGTTTATTCATAGAAACAGTTTGGCTCACAACCTTAATTGTTAATAGCATATCCACATGGTATGACACGGATGTTATAGATCTACAGTATACTACATGTACCAGTAGGCATGCAGTGGGGGGGGGGGGGATGCCAGGAATTCTCCGACTTGGGGTCTAAATTTACATCAACTCCACCCTCTTTGGAGCAGATTTTAAGAATAGGCAGTAGGGATACATCTACCGGTAGAAGCTATTTGGCACATTTGGAATGGTTTGGATTCCCAACCGAGGTCAGGGTTTTAATCCTTCGCTATGCATTTCACTTGTCCTTGAGCAAGGAACCTTATCTACATACCTGCAGCCTACCGACCTATATCAAATCAAATCAAATCAACATTTATTTCTTTCACAATATAACAATAAAAAATATATAATTTTTAACAAATATCTAAGGTATTATATATACCCGCAATAGGTACCCGCAAATTAACCAGTGATGAGATGAGCATCCCATCCAGAAGGGAGAGTATCACACTCTCATTCACTTCACGTTACAGAATCTGGGGATAAACTCCAGCTGTATAAGCCCTGGTGGATTGGTAAGGATTTACTTACATGTACCACTTGGCGCTACGATGATGGCATGGATAGGTCAGCTGTATCAATTGGTGCATAGACCAAAACAATTATGACATGTAGGCCTACAGATATACCACTTGGCACTTGGATCTAGAAGGTTATGACACAGAGAGATCAGCCACTTCACGCTTGGGTCCGAAGAGTTATGATAAAGATAGATCTACTACTTTGGTACTTGAATCACAGTGATACAGATACCACTTAGCACTTCCTTTAAGTCTTTACATAAAATTTGTACTTTACACTGTACTGTACTTGTCATTAAATCAACAATGATTCTTTAGAAATATTTGCAATGTAAACATACCTTCAAAGAATAACAGTAAGTTATCTCAATATATCACTTGCTTATCAGTATATTGAATTTTCCCACTACATTTTGAATGTTGTAAGTACTACTTCATTCACAAAATCATATTTTATTACTTCTAATATTTCTCCTATCATTCTGTTGCCATGGAAACATTTATTCACGTTCTAATCTGTCTGTAATTTTTAGTATCCAAGCAACATGACAAACAAGAATAAAAATGATGAGGAGCATACAATCTCACAAGGTTATATGAATAAATCAAATAGCAGTATCTACATATATATAAATGATGTTAATATGTTCTTCAATACAGTACAACCTAGAATAGAGAACACAGATGAGGCAAAGGAGGATAATAAATATATCATGGGGTCAGGTTAATTATAACCATCATATTAATCTTTGCAGGTTGAACATATCTTACAATACAGCTTGCAAAACAATCAAAGGCAAGATACTTAGTGCTGATGTGAATCAATGACTGATGCCTTAATGAAACTATTGTGTATATTTTGGGGAAAACCCTTAAAAATTCAATAAAAACACTGAGCAACTTGCACAAATATGTTGAAATGATACCATAAACATTTAAATTTATACCGAACAAACTATTTCTTCTACATTTAGGCTTATGTAATAACATGGAAGATAAATATATAAACTTGTTCATTCATGTAATTTTGAAGAATGCCACTTCAAATGGAAAACCCTTAAAAATTTAATCAAAATACTTAAAACCTCACACAAATAGGCTGAACTGATACTGTTCAAACAACATTTTAAACATTTTAAACAATACTGTATGTAATAGCATGGAAGTCTCATGTAATACAAACTATACAAACTTGTTTAAATAAAGAATGGCTGAAGTAAATTTTTATGTAGTTACAAAGCATCTATACTTAATTTTAGTTTCAGATTCCTCTACTTTATCCTTTTTGTTATGTTTTTTTTTTACTTATTTTTATATTTATTTATAAATAGCTACTATTATTATTATACTTATGTAAACATTGAATTGAATTTAAATGCAAGATATCTTTTTATTTTATTTACTATATGTTAATATGCTATTGCGTATTTATTTAACAAAGATTACAATAATACAATATGAACCCACAAAAGGGAGGAAGTATTCATAAAGAGCATTCAGAAAAAAAAAACCGCTATCAATGACATAACTAAAATAACTCATAGATTAGTGTAAACATCATTTGAGGTCTACAAACTCGCTTACGTCAACTATCTCTAGTTTATTGAGAAGTTCCACTTGCCTAGAAAAATGCATGTTTTTAGCTTTAACGGTAACTGTTCAATGCCAGTCATCATAACAAGTCTAACTTGAACAGCGTCATACAACGTAGCCCGACGCCGTTTGAAGCGCCAGATCTATGTTAGCTAAATCCAGGTGCGTAAGGTCTGTGTCAGGGACAATTGCTTCGTAGAATATTAAACATGTTCAATAATATTCTCACGCCAACCTAAAGACTGTCCCAAACGAAAAATTGTTTCGGGCAGCCTTATACTGTACGGCACATTCTGAGTTGGTCTTCAGTAAACGACAGACAAGACTAAGAAAATTACTAGTACGTTTTTCCCGGAACCACGGTACATGTTGCGTAAACAAAACAATTGCATCTATATTATAATTATCCTTATTTCAAAGCTTACTGACACAATACAAAACCAAGGTCCTCCGTAAATGTTTGGAATTTGAAACCTACCAGTCTGAAAAACTGTAACATCAGAACAACGTTAGAACTGAACCAATATCCTCTCTTTGCCAGATGAATTAATACTACTTTTGATGCTCTAGGGCTTTGACCAGCATGTGAAAATATAACATACAAAATGAAATAAAACTACACACTGAACAAATTATAAGTAGAAACGGATACGACAGCATCCAACAGTGCTTGATGAAATAGGTTTATTTATAAAGACATCACTGACTATACATTTTTAAAAAAAATCAAGGGCAGCTTATGGCCTATGGTGTGAAAAGATCTATTTCTATGAATCATTGCATAGCAAATTTAAATCTGACAATTTTCCTCTCCAATACCAATGCAGAAATAAGTATTCTATTATCTGCCCACATGTAACTCTTGACTGTAAATGTGACAATACAATAACCTTATTTTTTTCTTATAATTTATTGTATAATGTTCCTTGTCTTCTAGCAACACAGAGTAGGATAGAATATTTAATCATAAATAATCTTTTTACTCCGTCAATAAAATCATTTCTATTTGTCAGTAACAATGGTAATTACTAATAGAAACTACACTTATTAATGGTACTTAGGTTTGCGCCACTTAGGAGCCTTACTTGATCACGCTACTTTCTTAACAATTGCCTACTCATAAAATATAACCAATATTGAACCAGAACTTATCGGATTTCATAATATTGTAGACTAAAAACAAAACAAAAAAAGAAATATGTCTGAGAAAATTTTACTATAATTCTGCAATTAATTGTACTGCCCTTTAATCATTTTTTATGTCCATTTCTTTCTAATCCTGTTTTTCTTAACAGCTACTTTGAATGAGTTATGATAACCATACAAAGTACTGGCAGAATATAATGGCTATTAAGTCATAACCAATCAGGTGATGGATTCAGAGTTCATACAGTGTTTACATTTAAACAAATCATATACAAATTAATATGATTCAAAATAAATTGCATGTGAATTAATTTTAGTTTCATTATATTAACTGTCTATGCTAATAAGAGAATTGCAAAGCTAATATCTATAGAAATAATGAACCATCATTTTAATTTAAGCAAAAAAAATTGTTCATTACTCATCATCAACTTTGAAGGCCATGTATCATAGTACCATCCTTTAAGGCTTTTAAATGATTTCCTATTTTTCTCATTTAAAATATTGCAAAATAATATATTTTTCCAGTAACCAAGAACCTACAGTAATTATTGAACGAGAAGTTGTCATTACCAAAGCTGTGAGATTGGCCAAGAAGTATTGTTCCAGCCTCTTGCGCTGTAGACCCCGGCTCAAACCGGCCAGCGCTAGGTTCTAATTGAAGACTGATTGCTCGGCTCCTTGAATAACCTTTATATTGAAAGTTAGGCAGGACTATTTTTTTTATCTGTTTGAATCTGTTATACATTACAAATTGCATTAGTATGACAAGAGTGGAAACTTATAAAATGGGTTAAGTAGATTTAACAAAAATTTCTAGCCTTATTTGTAAAATCCATTTTCAACTATATTCTTTATCTTAACTGTTAATGTGAAAATTACTGTAGGCCTATAAACAAACCTTTCAATTATTGGCTTGCAAATTTAAGAGATAATCTGTCTTCTATTTACAAAGAAGGTAAAGTTCTTTTTGAAATTATATATTTATGGCAGCCATGACCATTTAATTCAACACACCTAACATAATCATATAGCATTTTCTCTTTACTGTGCTTCAAAAAACAGTGACTGTATAACTATAAATTATCATACAGAGACTAAAAAAATGCTGCTCGACTAAAAAAAGGCAGGCTGCTTAAGGTGGCCTTTTCACAGCTAAACTGATTCTGTAAGATAGAGTAATAAAAATACATTTTAAAATGTATAGAAGAATATTATGTAAATTTAAACAAAAAATTTTTAAAGAGAATTTAATTATAGGAACTTAATTCAGCATAAAGTAATGGCAAAACATTGTGAAGAAGTGTGTTGCATAACTGAAATGATACAGTGAGTTAGTTTTAATATATTAAATATTAAGAATGATTTATACGGTAATAAAATATATTTTAAAATATATCACGAATAATATGTAAATTTAAAAAAAAATTAATTGTAAAGATAATCTAATTATGACTAATTCAGCGTAAATATTGGCAAAACATTGTGAAGAAGCGTGTTGCATAACTAAAATGATACATTAAGTTAGTTTAAATATATATTAAATATTGATAATTATAAGATAACAAAAGTACATTTTAAAATATATAGAGGAACATGTAAATTTAAACCAAAAAATCAATGGTAAAGATAATTTAATTATGACTTAATTCAGCACTGGCAAAACATTGTGAAGCAGTGTGTTAGCTCAACTGAAATGACATAGTGAGTTTAGTTAATATTAAATATTGATAAGGTAATAAAATACATTTTAAAATATATTAGGAAGAACATGTAAATTTTTAAAAAAAAGTTAAAATGTTAAAGAGAATTTAATTATGACTTTAATTCTGCATATAGTACTGGAAAAACATTTTGAAGCAATGTATTAGCACAACTGAAATGATATAGTACAGACAATAGTCCGTGTACGTAAGTCCTATTTGTGTAGCATTCAATGAAAGAGTAACATCAATATTGATAGCTTGTTGTAGTAACCACTATTAGTAACACTCTGGCATATGGATAAGCACAATGTTTGTATTGCATATCATAATTCAAATCGTGCCAATTTTTTCACACGTAAGCATAATAGTACTGAGTATTCCACAGTACAGTACTCACTATTTCTTTCAAAAATCATTAATAGTAGGGAGACCAACTTTGATAGTAATTCGGTTAATTTTTCAGCACCGTTTTTAATTGTAATTTTTGCTTGTTATTTTAGGCTTAATTTATGAGAGAAAATAGATCAAACAAAATGAAATGAAACAGATAGTCCCTTTAATTTATTTATATACATACATTCATACATAAATATGTAAATTTAAAACTAATGGTTACTTATTAATTTACATATACTATACTTACATAAGTAGATATATGTAAATTAACTTGTTCAATATTTTACTAATAATATTTTTATTCGTACATAAATATGTAAATTAAATGTTTACTTTTTAATTTAAATATATTTACATAGATATGTAAATTAACTTGTTCAATATTATACTAACATTTTTTTTCTTATAAATGTCACAGAAGAAAAAATATTAAACTAATGAAAAGGATAATTATAAATTCATAATCCTGATAATAAAAAATTATACTTCTTCCAGTAAGTTGTAGACTGATCCGCATCACATATACAGTACTGAATAAAGTATGATTTCTATTTTACAAATAACTTAGAAAATCTGGCCACTGAATGAAGCTAAAATGTGTTGAAGGCTATGGCACAGAAGTAAGGATGCAAGACATTCATTGACAAGGTTTGTGGTTCATGTCTTGAGGCGGACTATGTCCAAGATTGAAGGTTCAAAATGAGGCTAGCCATTTGTCTGCAAATTACAGTGCTTTATCCACATTGTCTCTCTAAATCAAGAAGTATACCGGTAATAAGTTGGTACCTGCTACGTTACAATGCCAATATACGCCGATTACGAGCAAGAACATAATCGAATACTCCTCGAGGGAGCCATTCCAGAGGTATTTGATCCAATGACCAGGGTAATATTTTGAAGCGCATTAAATGCCTTCGCATGATTCATTACAGTATATACACAACGTGGTGACGATTATTTTTCATTTTTAAGCTTCAATCTCATCTTTGTCAACAATAGTACAATATACTGGTATTTTTTACAACTTATTAATAGACAGATATCCTTAGTAGCAAATTTGATTTATAAAAAAAGAAATAAATAAATAATAATGGTTACCTTTGGAAGTAGATTGAGAATTTCAGATCTTATATTCTAAATGGATTAATGATTGTTTATATTTATTTATTTAATTTTAAAAAGCTACAGTAATAAACACAACAGTAACATGTTATTTAATCATGACACAAAATATTAAATATCCCATATACAGTAAAATTAGACAATAATTTCAAATAATACTAATTGAAAGCACAATCTTCTAAATTTAGTTTCTTATTAATCAAAATGATATCTCAACCCTTCTCATATTTCTGATAGACATGGAGTTCAAATTTTCAAAGAACTGTGCTAATCATAGTAATAACTTAAATTATGTAAATACCAAAACTAATTTGAATACACCAATTAGAATCATTGTAAAATGGGATAGACCAATCATAAATTGTCTAGCAAAGCATTAAATATTGTGTTGAATCACAGATCAGCTAATACTTAATGATGTAATATGAATTTCAAGTCCAAATTCAGCCAAGGTTTATGTTACATAAACAGAATCAAGATTATGTCTTGAAATATCTCCTAGTGAAAAATGGTGGATTGATCAGAAATCACCAAAGGACAGAATGTAAAAAGCCGTTTTTTTTTGTTTTTTTTTGGAACATGACAACGCTATTTCTATTTTCTATTTTCTCTCTCAAAAGGTCATGAATACGTACCTATATACAGCAGTTAGAAGAGTACAATAATCTAATATTACAGGTCAGCAGTTGTTGAACATTTAAATTGCTATACTTTGTAGACCTATATTTAATTGAAAATTTACCTAGAAAATATTTTTCTTGCCAAGAAAGATGCATTAAATTATACTGTTCCAAAATGACATACTGGTAGTGGTCTATGTATAGAGCAAATCTTTGCTTTATGGTTTGTGTAATATAATAACCGTCATTTCACATCATAGTGGTCATTGCCTATAAATAGCTGATGATTGCAGACATTAAAAGTTAATGTTTAACAATCTGCCATTACAAACAAAGTCAACAATCTAAAAATCATAGAACATGCAACTCTTTGCTGGTAATCTTAAAATATAGCACAATAACTAACTAAATAAATCGATCAATCAATTTAAGAATCTGTATTAAAAATCTGATAACCATTGAAGGAATTATTTTCTTAACAGTGAATAAAGTTGATAACTGTTTATCTATCTAATAAGTGGTTTTAAACAGTTTACACAGAACAATTTTTTAGTTTTTTTTTAGACCCTTATCTTATTCTTCTATCCTATCAATCAATTCCCTTGGTAGTACCTTTTATGATCAGGAATAAAAAAAACTTTCAAAATGCTCTCATCCCTGTTCTATTTTTTTTTTATTGCTCATCTAATTCATATCTACTGATTGCAGTTGTAATTTTGTGATTATAGTCTGGACCAAAATAAAAATCAATACCTTTGTATTGAACATTCATTTCAGTATAAGTTGGAACAATTAAGTAAAATTGTCTACTGATTTTATTCACATAATATAAAGTTGATACCATGCTACAAAACAACTATTAAGAGATAGCCATATTGATTCAATGTTTAGTTGTTTATCAGAAGATCATTTGAAATGACTATGAATTAGGCGAAGTGAAATTTAAACATGGCATATATTGCATTTACAAAATATAAATCACCAGTATATGATCAACAATCAAAAAAAAAAAATTACTGACCAATCAAACAAAAATCTAAATGTAAATAAATTGGTCAATGAACGAATCAGTCAAACTCACACGTACGATGAAGAATTAACGAGTACAGTATAAATATCTCCAAGAGTTACAACAGAAACCTGATTTGATACTGACAAGACAACTGCCTGTTCAAATATTAAAGACTTTATATACATTTTTTTAATGCGAAATACAAGGTATATCTTTAACCTATTTAGCTTTTCCCACACCAGTGGAAAAACCATTGTTTTGGTATATTTATTTGTTTCTTCTTTTATACCGTTTTCCTATGTTTTTGCACTAGGGGTTTTCTTTCCGGCAATCTAGTCACTTTCAAAGCAAAGACCATATCAAAGATGTGGATATTAATATTTTGAATATTAGTAAACAGGTACCTAATTTATATGTTTACATTTTCTAAAGCTTTGCAAATCAGTTACAGCTACCGGTAGGTTAAACACAAACCTACGAAGAAATGCATGAACAATTTTCTTCCTCAACCTGTGAAATTAAACAAAGTAGACAAACTATCACTAGCCTCTGCAGGATAGGGTTCTACTGTATGGCGCCGTGGTTAGAATGCTCCATATCACCCTCACAATCCTAGCTCAAGTATCACTGTCAAGTTGGTTTCCATATTATTTTTTAACTTCATAATATTCTACAGTGGTTCTGTTTTTTTTTTTTTGGCTTTTTCATTTACTTTATATTTTTTTTAATGATTTTTTTTACTTTATAATTTCAACATCAGTTTTCATAGCAATGAGGAAACCCACTATATTCTATTTTATAATCAGATAGCAAGTATAATTTAATATTGTGTTTTTTAACAGTTTAAAGTTTTAACGTTCCCAGTCACAAGACTGCAGTGTAACACAAATTGAATCAATTTATTGTGCAATTTTTGATTAAAGTTGAACAAACACTTGGCAGTTACATTTAAAATAATCATTTAAAGACTCGGCGGTCAACTTAAAAACTCTCTGACGTGTATTTACCTTGATACTGAAGAGTATGATGATAGATTACCGTTTGTTAGGCTAACCAGAGATGATCGTTGTTTGTTCAATCTGAAGGGCAACTCGTTGCGCATTTTCTTGGATTAGCACATTACACAAGATACATCCAACTGACGTAATTGTTCACATATAATTTCTACACTGAAAAGTGCTATTAATTCATTTTTACATCTAACAGCCATGAATAGATGCCACTACATGAATGCATTGCGTTGCATTTTCTTTATAATAGTAGAATTCAAATATGAAAATTGAGTGGGCTGTATAATATTAGATAACAAAAAGGCAAATTAGTGAACAGAGAATTCAAAAGCACTTAGTTTGTAGGTAGCCCAAGGGGAAAATACAAGAAATCAATAGAAAGTGTTTATAAAAATGTATCCTATAAAAAAGAAACAATATAAAATTATATTACCAGTTGATAAATTATTGTTAAACTTCTATCATTTGGTATCTATTCATGATAGCAAGAAAGTAAAGTTGTGTTGAATATACATTTAAACAAAACAAAAAGTTTTTATTAAAGTTGTACACTAAGTAGCGGCAGTTTGGCGCAGCGGTTAAGGTTCGGACTTTCAATCGTAAGGTTGGGGTTTCGAGTCTCCGCAGTGTAGATTCGCTTGTGTCCTTGGGCAAGGCACTTTAGCTACATTGCTTCAGTCCACCCAGCTGTATCAATGGGTACCAGCATTCTGCTGGGAACTAACCTGCGATGGACTAGTGTCCCGTCCAGGGGGAGTACAGCTCTCATCCGCTTCACACTACAGAAACTGGGGATAAGCTCCAGCCCTATGAGCCAAAGTAGCTCGGAAAGGATTTAGTTAGTAGTAGTATACTAAGTAGTCAACATGTTTTTATAAGAAACACAGTAAACCCCTGACCGCACTCAATTGTCCCATTGACAAATACCAAAATATGATCATCATATAAGGGCATGACAGAATATTGTGTGTGTGTGACAATATGGATATGGCTGTTAGTATTGAAAACCTATGACCCAAGAAGGAAGAGTTGACCCTTCACTAGTATAGTGATTCAGGAGCTATTAATCTGTTACCTAAATAATTTCATACTTGATTAGAATATATATTGCTTGGGGGAGGGGGAAACTTTAAATATAAACATTCATTTAAATACATTCAAAACTTTCATAGTGTACCGTTAGGGTAGGACACTGTACTGTAAGCCTACTGACTGGAAGATGTGACGTAATTAAGTGACTGAATTAGTGAAACATCTGACGTGTCTGAGTCAAATCAACTGACAGAATCATGTGACTAAATTAGTTAATCACAAGTCATGGATCTGTTCGGATCTGTTACACAATGGTCCTTATTGTATATTGCAAAAAATAACTGTGTTCATTCATGCAGAACTATAGTTGCATACAGGCATTGTTCAATGCAGTACTAAATTCACTTTATTATAAATAATTAACAATTTGTTATGGATAATGTCAAACCCCCACACTATAATTAGCTTCCAAAAGTAGCTTTTCCAGAGGTGAAAACACCTTGATAATTGTAGACTGACTTAAAGACACCTTGAACCCACCAATCAATAAACATGCCTAAATTGCATTCTCTCTGATCACTAGTCAATCAAGTAAATCAACCAAATTATTCAATAAATCAATTATTCACTCAATCCAATCAATCAATCCATCATTCTAGTAATCATCAAATTATTCATTTGAATCAACCATTATTTCAATCAATAATTTGCATTTAAATCAATAATAGAATCAGTCAGTCTTCAATTAAGCCTGTGAATTAACAGGAATTTGAATCTCTTTAAACCACTTTAAGAAGCAATCATTTTAATTTGAATCAATCAATCATCTGAAGCAATTAAATATTTGAATCAATTAAATATATGAATCAATATTCAAAACGTTTGAATAAATCTATCATTTGAATCAATCAATTAATCATTTGAATTGAACACCCGAATCAATAAAGTACTTGAATAAACCTATAATTTGAATCTATCAATTATTTAAATCAAGCAAAAAATTTGAATCAATCATTTCAATTTGAATCAAACAATCATCTGAATCAATAAAATATTTAAATCAATTAAACATCAGAATCAATATTCAAAAGATTTGAATAAATCTATCACTTGAATCAATCAATTAATTATTTGGATCAATCATTTTAATTAATTGAACATCTGAATTAATAAAGCACTTGAATAAATCTATCATTTGAATCTATGAATTAATCAATTATTTGAATAAGTCATTCATCTAAGCCAATCATTTAATGAATGATTTGTATTAATCAATCAATCAATTTTTTATTTATGCTTTCGAAAGTTTACTTATGGATGTTTGCACTAAAATTTAGTAATAATATTAATAACAGCAATATAGTGTCATATAATTTATAAGGTGCATATTTCATCTTGTAAGTAGCTGTCACAGTACCATTTCTTGCCTTTAAAAAAAAAAGCAATAACTCTGATAAAATATAAATGTGAAATTAAGCCAGCACTGAAACAACAGTATGAGAGGTTACATTTTCACTACTGTACCAGTCAACAGGGAATATGTGGGAAGAAGCACAATCAAACTATTCTAAAAGAATCAAAACTAAATCTTACACACACACTCATAAACTATGAAAGCATACAAATGTGGAATTCACTAAATGTGATAGATTAACTTTATCAGTAACTATTTATAAAGACCGATAGAATGAGGAATGAATAAGTTGAGAAACATTATTGCTTACATTTTAATGAACAATTAACATCTCGACGAGATTTGATTGACAGATAAACTGACTAATCAGCAAGCGACATTTAGTCACGTTATCAAAAACTGTTTCTCGGACATTTTAATTTCCATAGACACGCCCAGCTGGTTGTCAACGCGAAACATACATTAGCCTAGGCCTAGATGTCTATGCTTGGTTATAGATAGGGATATGCCATAAAATATTCCTTTATGCCTATTATACGTTTTTAACTGCAAAAAATATGGTAAAATGGTGTCAATGGAGACTTTGCAATTCAGACGATCGTTATCCAGAACGATTAAAAGGAGGAACTAAGTGTATCCCATCCTGTCCAATTGACAGAGCTGAGCATTATATTCTTTGTATACATTTTACTATGTGAAATATTGTATACTAACCTGGTAGCTCAACCATGAAGAGACCTTTAGGGAAGATGCAAATTAATGTACTAGCTAGTCCACTCAAGCACTTTAAGACTTGCGTATAAAGCGCTATTTAAATCCACCTACATTATTTACTATGTGAACTATGTAAATATACTGTGTACATACTACGTGGATATACTGATAAAATATCAACATGAAATTAAGCTAGCACCGGAACAACAATATAAAAGAAATGACAGCAGCATTTTTAAGACTAACTTGTAAAATTTAATCTCTAGCTTTCGTCCACACAGTGGACTTAATCAGGAGACTGCATGAAACAACAGTACGAAAGCTTACATATGCACTACCAGTCAGCAGGGAATATGTGGGAAGAGGCACAATCAAAAATTCTAAAAGAATCAATACTAAATCTTACACACTGATAAACTACAAAAGTATACAAATGTGGAATCCACTAAAGGTGATACACTGCTTTTACCTGTAACTATATTGACCTATAAAATGAGGAATGATTAAGTAGATATTTTATTGCTTCTTCACGTTAATGATTTTAATGAACATTTAACCGAAATTGGCATTTTAATATGTATTTTACTTTGAGGTATACTGTATTCGATGTGAAAACTGGTTGAGCAGACAGTAGAAATACAACATGATCATATGATTATATTGTGCTACTTTCTCATTATACTATACTAAGTAAATATTATGTGTGTGGACAGATGAGAGATAGCTGGTACCGATTTACCTAGTAGCTCAGACACGAAGCGACCCTTGGGGAGAGGCAAGTTACTGTAAAGCTAAGTGTAGTCCACACCTCAAGCGCTTTGAGACTTGCGTATAAAGCATTTAGCCTACAGTATATAAATCCAACTACATTGTAAATATACTGTGTACATAGGCCTACTATGTGAATATACTGGATAATCATGCAATCACTATTGTGCGACCATACTACGTGTGAATATTCTATTAATGTGATGCTTGTTCAATGTGCCACAACATATTCTACACATGTGATTATTAGTTCAACATATCCTGTGTTGGTTAGGATGTACATAATATCACAAGCTGATGATGACATATCTTAATAATCCATTTATGCTAAAAACAAAGCAAACATTATGCAAGTATCAGCGTCTAATGATTTACCACAGATGACAGTTAAGTACCTTTTACCTTGTAACTCGCATGGTAAACAGATACACAAGACGAAGGATAGGCAGCCTGTGCTAGATCAATAAGAATCAATACGTTGACATCCTTATGTACAATGAGTTGAATAGGAAGCAGCAGAGCTCCTTAAGTACCGTGCCAATTTGTAGTGCTGCTTAAATATCTATTGAAATGGGATCATTCAAGCTTTACCCGTTGCATACTGTACTCTTTCCTTTCTAAATATCCGACGGCAAGGTAATAGTCAGTTAGAATGTAGCCATTAATATATTTCCAATTCCATGTCCAATCTTTCACTATCCATGGAAAAGACTGGTTCAAATGGTGTACACTGCCCAATTCATTACCAGAAGCACCTCACTGGAAATAAGTTTCACGACTTGTGTGAGTTATCCTTGTGTATATAACACCAAACAAATCCAATCCAATTCCTTGTCCCCAACCCCAATATCGAATATTTATCCAAGGAGATGTAAAAACTCCCTGATTCATCTATGCTTTCATTTTAAATCCACTCCAATAATTTATGCAAGGTACAGCTGTGAATATAGTGACAAATTTTAGCACCTCCCAATGTGATAACCATTAAGGCTACGGTCACACTAGCGTCTCAAGCCTGGCTTGACTCACCGCGGGTGAGATTTCAAGCCAGGCTCGAAATTCTGGGTCGGTCTCACTAGTTGGATTGACCTCCAAATTATGAAAGTCGAAACAGCAGAGCCGTAGAGAGAGAGTTTGGCCAACTCTGTTTCACGGAATTCGATATACGCGTATGTGATTGGGTGGATCGCAATCAAAGATTTTACACCAGACGTGCCCGAACCATCTCTTCTTCAACTGATCTTTTATTAGCTTGTATTGGGCTCGCAATGCCTTCACTTTTGTTTGGATTTGGGCCGTCGTTCTGTTCTCAGGTCCGAGACGGCTAATCTGTCAGCAAGCACGCCAAAAATTCCTGTTTTGTTGTTTGTTTTTTAATTTTCTATCCGGTCTCTCAGCTCGGGTTGGCCCCACAAATCTACCAGGTCAGCAGTTTCCTGGCCACTCCAAATCTATCGCATTATTATTAATTAAAATTTGAATTAACTTTTATGAAAAGTAATGATTGCGTCTTGATTGAACACACATGAAGAACTCGCAGGTTTTTTTATTCAAGAACTTCTAAATGCAACGGCGTCATCGACTGTGATTGGTCGACAGTCGACGAGGAAATGTCAATCTCGGTCACGCCAGGGTCAATCCAGGGTCAATATGGGTGCTGAGCCAAGCCAGGCTTGAAACTCTAGTGTGACCGTAGCCTCAATCTTTCCAAATTGCATATTCCTTCCCTTCCAAATTACAGTCTGCCCGAGACCACCCTGGTCTCGGGTTCATTCTCAAAATAGAGGATTAGCTTTGTGTTAAAAAGATTTATAGATTGTTATTCTGTTCCTTGAAAAAGAAATTAAGAGGGGTATCAAAATTAGAGCAAAGCATGCCAGAATTGAGTGTCCATAAGTAGTGTTACCCATTTAATGATACAAATTAATAACTGGCTAAATAGTTTCATTTGAAATTTTTCTCTATGGAACTTATATAAATTCATATCCAGCCTTTCTTTCTCCATGGAAAAAGTACTTGTTCAAATGAGTGCCGTTTCCCTATCTTCCAAATATGATCCAGTTCATGATTTGATTGAAATCCACTACAATGTCAAGTACAGCTGTTCAAATATACAGTAGATTCAAATACTAGTGCTTTCCCAATGTGTTTTCCATTAAAGTTTCCCATGCACTTCAAATTCCATTATCTGCTTAGAATTGTGTTGTTGCCCATTTAATAGTAATGCTCAATCTTCCTCTCTTCATAAAAAATAGTACCGATCCACTCTTACCTTAGGTTCCAAATGTGATATCCATTCATTCTGTGCCAGATTTAAATCCACTACAATGTCAAATATAGCAACAAATCCTAGTGCTTTCCCATTGATGTGTTTTCCATTCAAGCTTTCCTATGCACTTCCCATTCCATTATCTGCATTAGTATGTGTGGTGTTGGCCATTTAGTAATGCTCAATCTTTATCTTTCCATAAAAAAGTACTGATTCAAATAATGCACCCTTTCCTTATTTTTCCAAATATGATATTGCTTCTTGTTTTGCCAGATTTAAATCCTCGAAAATGTCAAGTACAGCTGTTCAAAATATAGCGACAAATACTAGTGTTTTCAAATTGTTCTATTCATTGTAACTTTTCCATGCACTTTCCCATTCCATTCGTACTGTTGCACATTTAGTGATATCAACATACTTCCCCAATTCCATGACCAATCTTTCCTTCACTCTCCATGGAAAAAGCAGTTGGTTTAAAATGATTAGCTCTTTCTGTATGCTCTGAATGTGATCCATTCATGATTTTCCAGCTATAAATCCACTACAATATCTCTGACTACGTTATTCTAATTCTCTCCTATTGAATACAGTTGAATAATCTATATGTCAACACTTTAATCCACTAAGTTACTGAATTTATTGTGATTTAAAAACATGTTATATCGTCATTGCGGACTTATAAAATCCGCATATGCCTTAAAACTAAAAGAAAATGCATACTTTTGGAGTCCGTACTGAGCCCAAAAAATCCGCAATGAAAATATAACGTGTTTAAACATCAAAACCTTTCATCAGACAATAATAGTTCATGTTCCATTTTCTCACTTTGCAATCTTTCAAAAACATGATGTTATTTTCTTTTTGCTTCTTACAGGAATGTCTACTGTATGTATGTATATATATATATATATGTATACACACATATATATATATATATATATACTTTCGTAATTTTGCATAATATTTTATATTTTTTCATTTCTTTACACTTTTTTATAAGAACTGACAGTAAAATGTTGCTCGAGCTCGGTGTTATGATTTTTTTTGCCAATTTCACGCTGAAAATGTTCTTACTTTGTTCTTATTTTTACACACTATTCTAACAAAATTATTGTACAGTAGTAAATTACAGTACTGTATTATAGAGGGTATTAAATAGTCACACCAACTGCAAATAAGGTAAAGATAAGATTTGTTGAATTTTTTTTTTTTAATAAACACCTCATTTTAACTGATCCTCGATTTGCTCTTATTTTGTTCCTAATTTTTAAGCGATTTTAGTCTCCGTGTTCTTAAAAATGTGTTCTTATAAAAATAAAAAGTGTACATTTTAATTTATATATTTTTCAATCATGTACTTAATATGTATAAATAAAAAGGTTTCTATCTAAACAAATGTCTTGGCAGATATCAAAGCACACACTAAAAATCGAATCTGACATCAAATTATTTGAGAATAAAAACACTGAATATAATGTCTAGACAATACTGACAGGATAAAAAAATCCTTAAAAACAGACATCTCTTGTTTGGCATTCAACTGCAGAAACGACTGAGCCTTTGAATATCATAACTTGTCAATTATTACGCATTAAGACCAATTGCTCACGCATGACAGTACAGTCGTAATGGTACAAACCGGTGGTAATTATGTAAAAACAGGAATTTCCCAATATGGTACAGATCAGAGCCAAACTTGCAAAAATTCAAGGTTATTATCATTCTATTCTATATGTACATTTAAACCAGTTTAGAGTTATGATATTTTTGCTTCTTAGCTGCCAAAAAATAAACAAATACATTAAAAAATGAATGTAAAAGAAAAGTTAATAGGAATGCTGAGAAGCTAAATATACTATTAATTTTAGTTTCGTTTACAAAGGATTCTGCGAACCACAAGATGTATAATGAATTTTTATGACAGTAATAAATCTACAAAGAGAATTCTAGAATGTGATTCTAGTAAGCCTATAGACAGACCTATAATAGAGCAACAACTTCACAGTGACAATACTGTATGCTCACTCAACAAAATATTCTATCATTTTGAAACAAAGTAGGTCTAAATCGAAACAAAGAATGATGGTTTCGAGAACTAATAATATTCATGCAAACAAGTTTCGTTCTTAGGCATTAAACAATAACAGACAACAACTTTATGAACCTTTCTATCAACTTGTTGATTTCCACCACAATCTCTACTAAATATAACATGATCAGGTTCAAGAGTATGCAGTATAGGTAAATCTGGTCTTTATGTTTACTACTTCATTATCAATTGTCTCATGGAAGTCAGTGTCGATGGATATCACCATGCACAACAAGTTAAAATTTAATGTGTTGAGAAAGCTCATTAACAAGATCTCCCAGAAGTGACTTCTTGGGACCCCTGGTAAATTTTGGCTTCTTTTCGTTGTTGAAACTTATTTAAGGTTAGCAAATTCTGCAGCAGCGTAAGGTATTACTTGAGCAATCTATGGAGAATACGTAGATTTATTGACCAAGAAACATGCCGCGGTCAGAGCTCTAGTCTTATCACGAATAGACTAATGTAACTCTATGGTGGTCTATTCAAAAAAGATCTCGATAGACTGCAGAGGTTGCAAAACTCTGCTGCTCACTTGGTCTTTTCATGTGAACCTCGCACACACTCTGCTCCTCTTATTGATAACCTATATTGCTGCCAGGTTAATCGCATAATTATTTTCAAAGTAATTCTTGGGAGATTTGGTGTGCGCTTTATAACCGAAAGGAAAAAGCGAAATATAAATGCTTGTACCAGTACATAATTTAAATTTACTAATCACGTTAAATTATGTTTATGTTAAATTATAATTAAATACTTCAAATTTACTGAGCCTCAAAACAGTACGATCAGTACATAGAAACTACTAGAAGTAGTAAGAAGTGTAGATGCCACGACAGCATATTATTACGAACACTGCAGTTGAGCATCGTCGAATATAGGCATTAAAAGAGTAAATTTATTTGTTTTCTATTGAATACTTTACTCTCTGGGCATAAAAGAAGTAAATAAATGTAGTCTCAAAAATTGCCTGGAATTAGCAATAAACAGTTTACAATCGTAAATTATTATTGACGAACGTTTGGTTTTGCAGTAGTAGGAAAAAGCGTCGCTATATTGTTCGCACTTAAAACATAGAACCACAAACTTCAGCTGTTTATTCATTTCAATATGTTTAAATATAATGGTTTAAAATTGAATCAGCCTAAAATTTTGAAACATTTTTAATATTGGTTCAACATAGCTATACATTTTTCTTGCCTCAAATTTTGAGGTCAGCCTGTATGAAAAATTTATGCTAATTTCATGCAAATATTATGTAGTTTTTGTGATACATGACCTTCAGTCTGGAAAGAACAATGATTTCTCCTGGAATTATAAACATTTTGCTGGTACTAAAGGATGTTTATTATACCACTACCAATGTACTTATTAATGAAACTTTTTGCAACAATGTGTTCATTCATTGTCTACAAACCAATCCTAATAAAGTCTTCACAAGGTCATAGGTCAAATAATCGACTTGCAAATTAATTTACTGTACTAGTGACCACTTGAGTAATTAATTACCTTTAGCCTAATTGCAACAATTACATTATGGAGATTATTATAATGGATCTGATATTAACCTGCCTGATGACTGTTGATGATGTAATCATATGAATGATTTATGAAATAAAAGTGTTGAATAACTGTGCAATAAATCTTGTGATATATTCTGAGCAATGTGAACTCTTGGCATTTCAGAAGGCATAAATGTATGATCAGTATTTGTGAAGTAAAGAGTTTTTAATATCTTTCATATTTAATTACCTTCATCAATGACGGACCTTTAAAAAAAATCTCATTAAAAAAAAAATGATTACTTGAGAATTAAAATGAGATATTTATCAAATGAGGATTATAGTGTTTTCTTTTATTTTTTTATACTTATATTTGATTAATGGTCTGACAATCAATACTGTCATTTTTTTTTACATTCAACAAAATGCACCTAAGTGTATTGTTGATAGAATCTGGTGCACTGCATGTTATATTATTGATTATAAAATATTGTTGATAATACAAAAAAAAAGGATATAATTTTAATTCCTTATTGCAAAATGCTTCCAATAGCAGAACATATGGAAATATGAATAAACAAATTATTCCTTTAATGAATGAAAAGTAAAAATTTATCTAAGTATCAGATTTTTATAAGAATATCAAGTATAAGATTAATTCATAAGAATGAGATTGCAAAATTATATTTAAAATTTGTTTTTTAACATTTTGAATGATGGTTGATTATATATTGTTTCATTGATTGGTTTATGGAGGGTTTTGATTAATTGATTTATTGATTGTAATGTTTAGATATGTAAATAATTTATTGATTGAGTTTTTAAAAAAGATGGTACTGTAAAATAAAATGTTTTTAGTTATTATACGAATTATTATTCTACTGTTAATTTTGTTTAAAGCCAGGCACTCACTGTAGTCTCACACAACGATCGTACGACCATCGCACGGCGAATTCACCTTTGCTTCCGGTGAGTGGTAGACGACGTAACTTGTTGGCTTGTTGGTTAGTAAAGGAAATGAAGGAACAAATAAAAGTGGGACGACCCCCACAAAAGAAAACAGATGACTTATTGTTTTGGTACAGCAGTATGATTTTGAGTGTGTACTTAACTTCAATAACTGATTTCTTTTTATATCTACAAAGCTGTATTGTCTGGAATTGAGTTTTCAACTATCTGACTTTTTATACTGTATTTAATTACATCCTAATACTGTCTGAATTTAGTATTTCTTTATGGATGAGTGATTTCATAGTGTATATATGCCACTGAAAACAATTAAAACTACATTTAACAGATTAAATTAATAACTACCAATATTTAGTGAATCTAAATAAATGTTAACTACATGACTGTTTTAATATAAAACTATACTAATTGGTACATTTGAGCAATATTATGTCAATCACTGTTATTACTTGATATACCATACTAGACTATTGTTTAATCTCACTATTTTAATATTATAATTTTATTGGTAGTTAAGTGTCCATGTAGTTTAAGATTTTAATTGATTATATATATTAAAACTTCTAGATTTATCACGGAACACTGCATGTCAAGCTTGCAAGATTTTTGAAAGTGTCTCTTTTTCTTCAGCAATATCTTATTATTCTAATTTGTTGTTTCAAATGTTTGGTTGTTGAATAAAAGAAAATAAATTGAATTAAAATATTAAAATCTAGTTTTCACTACATGATGTTCATTGCAACTAGAATAATAATATATAAACAAACTATGACACTATTAAATTTCACAGATTTTTATCCTATTATTTTTATTTATTTTTTTTTTCAGTTCATTAAGTATCAACTTAGCTTCCTGAAAAGGCATAAATTCTGGCCCTTTGTTTAAAAGTTACATCCTTATTATGTTACAGCCTTATGAATTTATTCTTTGTGATCTTTAGGAATCTTCTAATTTTAGATTTGGATTTTGGGGTGTTTTTTCCTCAAAGGTTACAGACCAGATGTTAACCTCAACAGGGTTTTCCATGTTTTATTTAGATGACATCAGGGAAATAACATTATATTTATCGTAGCTTCCAAGATTTTTTCCCAAAAGACACATCAATATGAATGGTAAAGAGGACAATAATCTAATTATCATGTATTACAAATAGGGCCTACAAGTAGTTAAATAAACTTCTTTTTAAATACAAAGAATATTATAATAAACAATATTTTAAACAAATAAAGCATTTCATATAATGTAAAACAGTTTTTGCTGTTTTACAGTTATAAGATATATATTTGAAAGACTTAAAAATAACTTTACATTTTTCAGACGATATATAGGGTCTGTGATTATATATGTGTGATGTACAGTACAGTAGTCAGTATCCTTTCATAGAAAGGCAAAAAGTATTTTACTATTGATAGTTAATAGTAGAGATTTGTAAGTATGGCAGTAAAATAAAGTGTATGCACTATATGTACTAGTGAGTAGTAGGCCTATAGTGTTATTATCTGTAATATTCATAAAAAATTTACTGTAAGTTGACCTACTCATTGCTTTAATTGAATTTATGCTACTTTGGTATTGCTGATTACGTAATTTCTTGTATTAATTTAATTTAATTGTATAAGTTATTTAGATAATTATGGTGTTCAGTTGTTTTTAAACACACTGCCATTTGACGTGTGACCTGTGACCCTCTACCAACATGTATGTTAAAATATACTATTATATAATGAGCCTGCTGCAATATGATCCTAGGAAAAGGATTAAATAATTGTTAAAATAAATTATATTATAAGTCAATCATGACGTCATCACTCTAACTCCCAATTTTATTTGCCTATCCCCCAACGTCCACTAATTTTTCTATTAGTGGACGCTTGGCTTGATTTTTTTTTAGGTTCGTGTCACCGCGAATACATCGCGCACTGCGATAAAAATTAAATTGTAATTGAAAATTCCTTTCGTAAAAAATGCTTAATTTGAACCCAAAGAAAGTTACTTCAAATTCAATATTAAGTATGAACAAAGGAATTCATTGAATCAATGGACCCTCATAAACATAACAAACTGAACGTTTAATAGGAATATTCTCCACTTTAAAGACTCGAGGAACAAATTTAGATGTAGGCCTAGGCCAGGCAGGAGGCTGCCCAAGCCTCCTCCTCCTACTACTAGTAGGCCGTGTTATGAAATCATCGCACAATTTTACCTGTCTGCATGCACCGGCCAAAAAGGATGTCAGTGACTGTATTATCTCTCATATGCTAAAATGCTTTGACGAAAGTCTATCGAAATAGCATAACAAACAAGTTCTTTAGTTATTCATCGTATCCATACTGTACTGCTGTGTAGTTAATTAAACGCGTACTGCAGGAGCAAAAATCAGCATACGCACACGTATACTGATCATATCACTATAGCGACCGCTGGCTGCTACAACAGTTGGTTATAAAAAACTAAAATTAAAAGATGGCGATTGAGTTATAAAGCAATTAGTAGAGCATGCATCATACACTAAATGGAAAATTATTATACTTAGGTTAGATTTAATGCATTCCAAAATTTCCTTCGGGCCTTGCAGGCAATTTTTTCAAGCATTAAATCTAACCTTCGTATAATAATTTTCCTATAGTGTACTATGCGGAGCTCTACTAATTGCTTATTAGTTTTCAAAATTCATCAATGATGTTTTGTCTATGAGACATAAAAATATACAATTGTATATAAATTTTATAATGTATATATAATATTATATAACACATAGTTTCAATATTACTATATAGAGTAAAAACATCTAAAACAGTGTATAAATAAATTATTATACAACATAATCAATATTTCCCATAGCCTTGATCTTTTAGTATTGTTCATGCCAAATAAACTATATTTTAAAAATTTTACAACACAACAATGTACTTAGCTGTCTAATCTATTTAGTTACCTCAGCTTTGTAACATTGTTTTGATAGCTTCAAGGCCTGTAGGCACCCCAGGTCAATTCCATACTAATTGTTAAGTGCATTAACTTAGCCAAGTGTAAAATGCTAATAATGAAATGAATGGTAAAAAGCCACACTATATAGTATTCAAATCAATAACACAAACAATAACCCAGTCTTTTCATTCATTCATCACCAAAAATAATGTGGAAAACAATCACACATACTCATAGTCATATCCATATTTTTAAGGCCTACCATTAAAAAAAATTGGATGGAAAATGCTAAATAGCAAAATAAAAATTGTTATACTGTGTAACAAAATAATATTAAATTAGGTAATAAGTAGATCACATTATTAGGAATATATCTGGGTTACTACTGAACTTAATGTCATCTATACGTAATTTAATATTATTTGATCTATCTAGGTTGAAATGACTGCATATTATGCAACACTTTGAGAATAAGTAGTCCTAATGGGAAATCCAAGGCAGTATATAGTACAAGGTTGACCTCGTAAATTTGTTGGCAGACCAACCAAACAGTCATTTCCACATTGTCTTGGGTTGAATCCAGATGGGGGACATGTAGTTTTTCTTAAACCAATAATTAATAATGACTATGTTTGTCAAGCTACAACAACTAAATACAACCTGTAAAGAATCATAACATGCACTGTGATATTTTTTTCGTTTTAGCTGACTGTAAAATAACAGGAAAATTACTGTACCTTAAATATATATCATAAACATGTAACATTTTACGGGTTGTGGGGCCAGAGGGCAGCTTAGCTCAGTCCGCTAATCTGGTGGTAGCCACTGTGTGTGCCCTGAACCATGGAGATCTGTAGGTCCCAGGTTCAATTCCCACCGCTGCCTCTCCTTGTGTTTCAGCTGGAGGGCGCAGCATCTTTCGTTTAAGCAGTTGGTCCCGTGTGCATTTATAGCCCGTGTGCACGTTAAAGAACGCAGTACACTCTTCGGAAAAGAGTAGGGGATTGTCTCCCAGTGTACTGACCAATCACCACCAGAAGGAGTATACCGCCTCTTTTAAAGCATTTATCAATTCTACGTTGGATTGGATTTATTGGATAGCCCACGAAACCATTTTAGAGTAATACAATTCCCAGTATGATTAACTACAGGGGCGTACAGTAGGAAAATTTTGATCTTGGGGAGAGGAAGGTGCAATGATTAAGAATGTGTAACTATATTTATATTCCGGTGAAAACTTAATGGTCAATTTTTGTACTTCAACCAACTAAAGTGCAACTAATTTGGAAAAGGAGTGTTCCCCGCCCTAACCTACACTCATGAACTATTACAAAGATGATCCAATTGTATGATCTTAGTCATTAAATTACACTTTCCTCTTGGCATGAAGTCTCAATATTTAATAAACACTTTTTGGCAATTTCAAATAATATTTTGCACAGACGAATAAATGGTAAAAGCAACTGACAATCTTCACATTTTCAAAGAATTCAATAATTAAATTTATTTAGAAATTTAAAACACATGGAAAATGGATTTCATTGCAAGATGTTAGTAAAAATTATATCAATAAGGTTCCACAGAATTACAGGGTTTAAAAAAAAGTATTACATAAATTTACTCGCTGAATTGCGCTTATTTCAGCAAATTTATGAACTTAATATTCCCATTTTAGCGTAAAAGACATTGATAAAGATTTTCATACCAGCATAAATGATCTTCAAAAAAGATCTTGAAGACTGATTCAATATAAATTCATGCATTACCTACAGACAGCTTACAAACCAACACCCTGAGGCTAAAGTGTCTATTGAATCATGCAGATAAGAACTGAACTGACTTCCATGACTTAATCAATTGGTTGTATTATTAGAAACATGCCAAAATAACATCATTTTAAATCTAAGCTGTTTTATAACAAGAACGATTTGAAAACTGGAAAAAATTAAACAATTAGGGATTGTCACATGATTAAAAATGTCTTCCAAAGTTCAGATGTTCTCATTCTACATTTGAAATCTCTATAAAATGTATGGCTACTATTAATAATAATATTGACATTTAGTTTGAAATACTATTACTCATTTATTTTAAGATTTCTAAGAACCTTGGGGAGAATGAGGCTTCAACATAATACTTTTGAATATAATTACGGGGTTTGGTTTACTGAAGGTTTTTTTTATGTGTTTGATGTTCTGTGATGTTCTTCTGTGAGGTGCAAAAAAAAAAAGTCATGTTCTTCTGTGAAGTGCAAAAAAAAAAAAGTCACGCACAAGCACAACACAAATATTTCCCACACTGGAAATTTTCAAGATGCAGGCCTGGAAATGTTTAGCATGGGAAAACTTTCCGGCAAATTACTGGAGGCTTTAGTGCGGTGCTTATTCAAGAGCGGCCTTATTTGAGAGTGGCGCTTAAAAAAAATATTGGCGTGGCACTTTCCATGCCCATTCATAGTTCTATCTCACATATTCCCGTAGTTCAGTAGGCCTATCATAGGTCATATGTCATCGTAAGTAAACGTTTATAAAGGAATGCCTGTGTTTTCATTGTGTTATTTATTCATTTTTACACTGTATACTGTGTATTTAAAACCCTGTTTCTCAAAGTGTTTCATTACACACAGGTCAATATATACTTTCCAATAAGCACCACGGCGCTTATTCAAAAGCGGCAGTTATTCGAGAGCTATGCTTATTCAAGCATTTATGGTACTCCTCAAATCTGGTAAAACGAAACTATGGTACAGTACTTCGGAAGTAGTTTTGTAGGGCCATTAATGATGAAAACGGAATTATACCAACTTATACCGTTGAGGTGCTGTTGAATACATAAATGGGTCTGGTAGGTTCCGTGCTCTTGTGACGATATGACAGCAACACTTAAACACATACAGTACACCAAATGACCAAGGATAAAATGGTACTTTGTATCTATAAACGGATACTGTACATGTTATATAAATGCTGACTAATGTAACATAACATTTTTCACATGCCAGAAATGAAACCTTAGGTATCAATTAAATGTTATTTGGCACACTATGTACAGAATGATTACAATGTACATGGAAAACAGATGGTTTTTGTATCGAACATGTCCTTGTAGCTTCTAAATAATGCACACATAGGTTCCATACTACTATATCCTGGTTCACGTCGAACTTTTATCTAGATATAGATCCACTTAACTAGATAAATGTTCGACATGAACCAATCAATTATAGCTAGATAAAGGCTTAAGTCACTTATCGTTAAGTGACTTAACTTCATTAGAATAACGGTAAATTACAAGGACAAGATTACGTAACGCAGACATCTAAGCCAGCGTTGTTGTATTGTACCACCATTATCATCTTCTGGCTGGCAACAACGTACTCCAACAATGCTAACAGCAGCAAAGTAGTCCCATTAGTCTGGCTTTTCAGAAATTTGTAATATTATAGGTAGAAACTCAGCAAACGTCCGTTTTACGAATAGTCGATATTACCAATGACCTTTGCCCTTTCCATCATCGACCAAGTAATAATAATAATTTGGATTTTATCGAAGGTAAATTTAGCTAGGGACTAGTAGTGGCCTACTATTATTGCAGTAGACCACGCTGCTGCACTGTCGGTTGGTTCGTACTACCTGGTCGCCTATATCAATGGCAGAGGATAGCTAGGCTAGGTAGTGGAAACTGACACCTGATAGCTACAGTAGTTTACGAATTTGTCAATTTTTCTTAGGAATACCCCTTAGTACTAGAGGTTCGTAAAATAGAGTAGACGTTATTAATATTAAACAAGCCTTTCCACTGTGTGACATCAACGGCCTCGAAGCTGGCTGGCTGTTTATCTGGCTCTAACTTGGCATTGAACGCAACTAGGGATAAATCGTACCATATTTCAAGATTTAGATAAGTGACTTAACTTCGACATGAACCAGGCTAATAACATATCAGATAATGTGATGAACTTACACACGTTTTAGCATACACAATTAAAACCATGATGCAACACCTATAACATAATGGCTGTATATTGTATGAATGTAATCTTATACCAACTTATCATCATATATTTATAGGCATATGGTAAAGTCATACTACCCATATGCGAGTCAAAGAAAAGTGCCACAAAAATATGCACTTGTTTATGTCTGTTAGTGAGAGATGAGATTATTTGCAGGTACCCAAAAGTTATAATGCAATTTAACCATTAAGTACTTAATTACAATACAGTATTCCTACACTCTGTAGTTTGAATACTTAAATAATGGAACTAGCATAAAGATTAGGAATAACTTTCTTGTACTCCCCTATAAAGTATTCATATGATTTGTCTTAGAAGCTTTGTAAATCTAAGACATTTTTTATAATATATCATTATTTCTATTATTATTATTATTATTATTATTATTATTATTATTATTATTATTCATATTAATATTATTGATAATAATTATTAATTATTAATTAATTAAATTAATATTATTATTTATTGATATTGATATCATTCCCCTTTCATTTTGCTATATTAACTTTAGGTTAAACTTTATGTATACAATAGTACTGTATTAAGATTGAATTTTAACCTATATTCCTTGGTTCACATTATTTATGAGAGCTGAAGCATCAATTTTATGTTAGTCTGTAACTTGTTGTCTTTCCATCGACATGTTATGCTGCTGTTGATTTAGCCTATTCTAGCTAGTTGCATTTATCATGATGTTTACACTGGAGAGTCCTAATGTTAATCTGTTATGTTAAGATTCCAAGAGTGTGAATAGACAGAGATATTAATAACAGTAAGTTTAAATTACTGAATAGCTATTGCCTTCTATGGTTCATTACTCAGATATCCTATAGTTGTCCATGGTTCCGTCATTCTGATTCATTTGATGGCTACATTTCGTAGATATACAGTTACTACAGCTTGGATCAATGCCTTACCATGGTTGGATAGGTAGCAAAGATTGTGTTATTATCAATGGTTTATAAATGTTAAATAGGTTACCAAATTGGTGGTTGGTACAACGGTTAGAATTTGTGCTGTTTGCCAATGTATACTCCAGTGGGCAATCAATAATTAGAGTTCGCTACAGTGCTCTCACCAGCTAATACTGAAGTCTGGCACACTCTCCATGCCTTGTTAAATACCAAAGCAAAATGAGGACGAAGTTACAGCAAAAAATAAAGATATTGCACCACGCCTATATGTAAGGTTTTATTTTTACATCATCTGTACAATTAAAATATGAACGATATTTGATACTGACATAAACTGCGGGTTGAATTATATACCCTGGAAAATACATAATATATCAGAAGCACATCACCCTATATTTTTTGAGACATTTCTTAAAGAATCATGCACAACAAAAACAAAATCTTAAGTCAGAGGACTGGATTAAATGGGTGGCTAAAAATGATTAAATTGTGCTTTGTTACCAATGCTTCAATAAAGTGAAGCAAGGTATTATTACAGGCCTATTTGGATATCAATCAATGTACCACAATGGTTTAATGGGTGACTTGGTATAATAGTTGAATTACTATTGACCATGGTTGAATGGGTGACCTGGTAATTACTAGGGAGAGGTGCACAACCCTGGTATGATTTAGATAACTGAGAACAAAATTTTTTCTCTAGATTATGATTGGAATGTTTTTAATTAATGGATTATTAAATATAGATGGTAGGTGTGTATTCCCAGTAAATTATTCAGTGTAACACAAATACAGCTATCTAAAGGTAAATATTTGCTTTGAATACAATATCCCCAGTGAAAGCACATGCTGACACTATCATTTTGGAATCATAGATGACATCTGCAGCTCCTAAATCTAAAATAGATAAAGACATGAATAAATTTATTGAGAGTCAAAGTGTCAAGACTATTTCATTTTAACATTGCAAAGTAAAATATTACTATTTCTTCAGACCTGATGACACAGAGTAATTCACCTTTGGTGTATATATACTTAATAATTTCATGGTTACATATTTTATAATTAGTAAATTGAAATAAAGAGTTTGATAATAAAAAATACCTAGTGACCATATGAAGAAAGTTATATAAGGATTTGTTTTTCTTACACTATTATTATTATTATTATTATTATTATTATTATTATTATTATTATTATTATTATTATTATTATTTTATTATTATTTTATTTATTTTTAAATATGTTATTTATTATGTTTGCCAGTTGCCTGCCCTTTAGATCATGTTTAAAACTAGAATTTAAAAATGAGGATCTCATATTACTTATCAAAGACTATAAATTCTTTCCTTAATTCAAGTGGCTCTACTATCTATGTCTTCCTAAATATTGCAAACTAAATATAATTCAGGTCTCCCTATATTAAAAGACCACTTTTAGGACTACAGTAGCATTTCCATGGTCTTTAGCAGCTTTCTAAAATAGCTATCGACATTTGTTAATTTCGGACCACAGAAAAGCTTTCTTTAATTGGAGTTGGTACTTAATTGGAGGGGTATTTAATTAGGAGACCTGTATTATAGTTTGTTATAAATGTTTGGTTCATTATAAATCTCTACATTGTGAAACATTGACAGTTTACTTAAGTAGACTGTCAATGTTAATCTTAACTTGGTCATAATGTCACTTTGTTAATATTGAGGCCAAAATCTTTCCGTTGTTTTTGATGACTACTTGTCATCAACCTACACCTCTCTCCCCACACTGTAAAAGGGATGATGTCATTAGTCGCAGTAGCTTATGTCTCCCATCTTCTCAATTGATAATGTGACATTTTTTTTTTATTGAAGCAATGCATTCACTCTCCTCACAAGGTAGTAACATTCATTTTGCCTTATGGCATCCCAGTTTATAGTGCCATAGTTGTTGTAACATGGTTGACTTGTGAATGACTAGTAAGTCTACTTAGGTATGTCATGACCAGGTTAAGAGTAACGTCAACAGTCTATTAGAATGCTCGTAGATTATATAGCGAATGTATGCTCATTACAAAGATCAATTTTTGAGAGTTGAACTCAAATATTTTCTGTTGAATCCTATAGAAAAAATCTTGTAGTTTAAGTTATAACTTCTTTTTACATATCAGAATCATGGAGGAAATATGATCAAAATATATTTGAGAATTGATAAAGAATGGTAATAATGAATTATGGTGAATTGTTGATGATCCCATGAATTTACCTTGGCGGCAGAGAAAATTTGTACAACAATTATGTTTGCTTTTGTTTGATCCTGTCTATGTCAAGGGTGTTTTGTTTTGTTTTTGTTGTATAATGTTTTTAATATTGGACGAAATTAATAAATGAAATGTTTAAGAATTCATATGATCTGATTATAAAGATTTATGTTTATATTATCATTCCACATTTAGGAAAAAACATTACGAATGTAACAATATCACTTCCTTGTTCAATCACTATTCTGTATGCAAAGGATTACAAAATAACCACTTTATAAAAGACTAATAGATTATCAGCATGTACTTCACATCAGCCTCATACTTTAATATTGGCACTTAATTTTATCCCTCAAGCAACTGCCTAAAGACAGTTTTCAATTTTTCCATCGTGGTTGAAGATATAAAAAATTGTTATAAATTCAAAATCAATAATGTTTAAATTATAGTACAAGACAAATATTTAATAGTTACTAAATAAATCAAGTAAATAGAACATTATTAATTTATGTATCATTTTAAAACCATCAAAATAATGTTTCATTATTACTGCCATTTATGTTTTGCTACAACAAAATGGCAGTATTTCATGTCTAATTTAATTACAGTACATCAGGTCTAATAATAATTGATAAAACGGAATGTAATAAGTTGTACATTTTCTTTATTTTGTTGTATGGAAATCTTTTCCGAAATCAAAATATTAAAATGAATGAATGAAATGTTTAAAATTTTAAAAAAAATATAACAAGTAGGTTCTTCACAAATTTCTATTTTAAAATGCAATTCAACTTGAGACAACACTCAATTCTTAATTATTCATTAGTAAATAAAACACTTGTCTTAAAATTGTTGATGATCCCATGAATTTACCTTGGCGGCAGAGAAAATTTGTACAACAATTATGTTTGCTTTTGTTTGATCCTGTCTCTGTCCAGGGTGTTTTATTTTGTTTTTGTTGTGCAATGTTTTTAATATTGGATGAAATAAATAAATGAAATGTTTAAGAATTCATATGATCTGATTATAAAGATTTATGTTTATATTATCATTCCACATTTAGGAAAAAACATAACGAATGTAACAATATCACTTCCTTGTTCAATCACTATTCTGTATGCAAAGGATTACAAAATAACCACTTTATAAAAGACTAATAGATTATCAGCATGTACTTCACATCAGCCTCATACTTTAATAGTGGCACTTAATTTTATCCCTCAAGCAACTGCCTAAAGATAGTTTTCAATTTTTCCATCGTGGTTGAAGATATACAAAATTGTTATAAATTCAAAATCAATAATGTTTAAATTATAGTACAAGACAAATATTTAATAGTTACTAAATAAATCAAGTAAATAGAACATTATTAATTTATGTATCATTTTAAAACCATCAAAATAATGTTTCATTATTACTGCCATTTATGTTTTGCTACAACAAAATGGCAGTATTTCATGTCTAATTTAATATCAGTTATACAGTACATCAGGTCTAATAATAAGTTGTACATTTTCTTTATTTTGTTGTATGGAAATCTTTTCCGAAATCAAAATATTAAAATGAATGAATGAAATGTTTAAAATTTTTTTTAAATATAACAAGTAGGTTCTTCACAAATTTCTATTTTAAAATACAATTCAACTTGAGACAACACTCAATTCTTAATTATTCATTAGTAAATAAAACACTTGTCTTAACAATACAATAACAACTGAATTATTGGAGAAATTTGAGGATGGTGGCTAACTTCCTCAAAATAAATAAAAGACTTGTGGACTGCACATTAAATTCATAATCCAATTAATTAAAATATTTATTGTTGAAACAACAACCACAAACTGGGAACAACTGTACCAAGTAACATAATCAACTTGAGTGCAAACCCGAAAATTTATGACAAATCTTGAAAAAAAGACTGGAAGTTTGCATGAGCAGACGATATCCACATTGAGAATCAATTAAAGTGATATCTACATGTTTCCTCTATTTTATATCATCTTCACTTATCGTCACTCACTGCTGCTCTGCTTTGCCTGGAGAATTTTGGTTTCGCGGGTAACCAAACATATTACCACCAACTTTGCAGTATTGAAAAACGTATCAAACGACAGTAAAACAATAATCGGTATTAGTAGCTATGCTTACTAACCTAGAATTAAGAAGACACTTACCTTGCCATTAGTAGTTTTACCTTCTAAAGCAGAAAAACAATGCAAATTTTTGCAGGTACTTACCGATTCATTCGAAGCCATATTGTACATGAACTTCTATGAGCAAGAAAACAAGTGACGTTGATACACAACGCCCTCTACAGTTCATTATTTTTTTCCTATGAAACGATGGCTTTTTTAGCAAAGGTTATATACGTAATATGCGTAATTGTTCAGTTATCAAAACTATTTTAAATAAATAATAAGTCATCGATGTTTTTAAACGCCAAGTTGACGTATCTGTTCAAAAGGTAATCAGTATTTTCAACTAAGTTCATTGGGTCTTTAGAGTTTTGTAATTGATGTATAACAATAATGTAAATGTTATTACTGTAATTGACAGTTTTATAATGTAAACAAATTGTTTGGGCTTGCTGAACCAACAAAAACGGAAATGTTATCATTGAATGCTTAGAAAATTGATGCAAACTTTTGCCAAAATTTTAAGATTAATCGCCTGCAGTATGGAGCTTAAATTAAAGTTAACTGAAAATCGGAAGAGAACATCAATTTCCAATGATTTTTACTACTCGTTTAAAAAAAAACATTTGCTGGCTTCCCGGGTGGGATGGGGGGGGGGGGGGGCCCGTACGCAGGGGGTGCGACGGGTACACACGCACACCCCCTCCCCCACACATTACCAAAGGTCCACATTTTCGAGGGTAGAAAATTTAAAAATCACCCCTCCCCCTAACTAGTCAAAATTATTTTTTTTTTTTAAAGATTTATATTCAAATTTAAGTCTGAAAGTGGCATCTCCGGCCATCTAGAGGTGCCATAATCATGAATGTTCTTACGTCAGCCCCAACCATGGTGGGGCTGTGGTTTTATCAACTCTCAATCAATGCCGTAGCCAAGATTTTCAAACATTGAGGGACAATATCGGAGTGGACCCACTTTACACGTAAATTCAAATAATGCGGACCCAGTTTATAGTGCCATAGTTGTTGTAACATGGTTGACTTGTGAATGACTAGTAAGTCTACTTAGGTATGTCATGACCAGGTTAAGAGTAACGTCAACAGTCTATTAGAATGCTTGTAGATTATATAGCGAATGTATGCTCATTACAAAGATCAATTTTTGAGAGTTGAACTCAAATATTTTCTGTTGAATCCTGTAGAAAAAATCTTGTAGTTTAAGTTATAACTTCTTTTTACATATCAGAATCATGGAGGAAATATGATCAAAATATATTTGAGAATTGATAAAGAATGGTAATAATGAATTATGGTGAATTGTTGATGATCCCATGAATTTACCTTGGCGGCAGAGAAAATTTGTACAACAATTATGTTTGCTTTTGTTTGATCCTGTCTATGTCAAGGGTGTTTTGTTTTGTTTTTGTTGTATAATGTTTTTAATATTTGATGATAAATAATAAATAACAAATAATAAATAACAAATAACAAATAACAAATAACAAATAACAAATAACAAATAACAAATAACAAATAACAAATAACAAATAACAAATAACAAATAACAAATAACAAATAATAAATAATAAATAATAAATAATAATTAATAAATAATAAATAATAAATAATAAATAATAAATAATAAATAATAAATAATAAAAATAATAATAAATAATAAAAATAATAAAAATAATAATAAAAATAATAATAATAAATAATAAAAATAATAATAATAATAATAATAATTAATAATAATAGTAATAATAATAGCAGTAATAGTAATAATAGTAATCGAATATCGAATATTGAATATTTGACTTTAGAACACATCTGTTATAACATTTTCAATTGTTACGATGATTCACACGCATTCAACATCAAAAAATCAATCATTCTGAAATGCTTACTCCATAGGATTGTATTGCTGTTATTATTTGATAAGGATTTAAATCAAACTATAACGCTAATATAAACGCTGTTAAAATAATTATAATACATCATTCTTAAATTTAAGAGTGTTAGCAAATATTTCCTAAGTGTGATAGAGATCAGAAATATTAATATAATAGTGAATGCATAAGGAGGATGCACAATAAATGGAAGAGCCACTTTTAGGGTGGATAATGTATAGACGTTAGTCAATTTGTTTACCTCATTATCATGACAATTCGCTTGCTCGGGATAAATTATCATTTGTCGCTATGATGATATTCTACTATTTCTAAAATATGAATATACTGCATTTTCCTGACTGATATGTGCATTCTTTATATATCCGTTTGTAGGCCTATACGATTTTACCAGAGAAATAAACAGTCATATAAAAAGGGTACAGAGTGGTAGAAGAGGGACAATCTCGCCTACTGTTTTGTTTTATTTTTTTTAAATTGTAGGACGCCGCTGTAGTCCACAGGAGATACGACGTGTAGGGTAAAGAAGGGTTTATGGTTGGAGTATCGTCGTCGTTATTGTCGATAAAATGCTGGATTTATCGTAAATATCTTATTTCCAGGAAGCGTGAGAGAGTGAAGATTGTTATCAGGAAATTTACCAAAGATTAAAGCATTATTATTGCGAACTTTGAGCTGTCATCTGATAAGGATAATCGACTGTGACATTTTTACCAGCAGGCAAAGTGGTGATGGGAATGCCCTTGTCGCGTTCGCCATGTAGGCTAGGCAGATAGCGTCTCTAGCAACCAACCGTATATACCAAGGCGGAATTACTATTTTTATCGAAAGGAATTTTCTTCCGGGTTTCTTTTATTGACAATATAACAATAGTTCTTAACGATACAGTATGGCAAAGTCATTACTTGGAAATTACTGTGAATGTTTATGTAATCCAAGGCTAAGGCCCAGGTTTTATCCAAATCCTGGATGCATATTCAATAATTGGCTGAATTTATTTATTTTTATTACTTTTATTTTATGTCAACAAATTATAGTCGTATCTACACAAGGGGCTTTTCCTCAATTAGTAAACTCTGCCGAAAAAAAATCAATTTTAACTATTCCACAAATAGGAACATGTGGATATAACCCAATTAATGGTGAACTATCAAGAAGCGCTTATTGTCGTAGCTCTACACTTTCTCAATCAACGACTTCTTGCACGCAAGCATTTTGTATCCAGGCCTGTCCATCAAGGACAAATTTTCCAGGAAGCATAAATTTACTCACCTCGGTGAGTGGGAATTGCATTACACTGGACACAAGTTCCGTCAGGCCAGGCTCAGACTCTAGTTCATATGCTTATGTATTCCGCGTTGATCCAAGTGGAAATTGTTATCTTAGTCCTAATAACATTCCTGCAGTTGGAAGTAACGGAGCAGTCACGATAGCTGGTTGGTTCAGACCAGAATCTACCACTGATGGGTAAGTCGGGACATTTTTCATTTTTTCTATTTTATATTCCTATATTTAATTAATATGAATATGTAACATCTTATTTTGAACTTAAAATATATGTGATAAATCTTTTATTATTCTTAATCATAATGTTTAAAAATATATATATATATTATTGTATTCAAATTAAACAATCCAGGGTGTTTATTGATTAATAGGGTTTTTTGAGGGGGTGTTTTTTCAAGAATGGCATTCATTCAAGGGAGGCGTTAATTTTTTTGGTGTATTTACTGAAATGTGGAACAACAACACGTTAACTGTCCAAATGTGTTATTGCGTGATCATAAAGACTTATTGATCCTAAGTTGGTAGAACATATTAAATGGAATGTATTAAGAATGATGTTGCTTCCAATAGGTTTGTTTACGGTCATTTTGGGTGGGGGGGGGTGGTGTTTATTGGAGGAATAAGTAGAGGAACACCCTCGGGCATTTATTCGAGGGAGGCATTTATTCCAAATGAGTTCTAGAGGGGACGTTTATTCAAGGGGGAAGGGCATTGTTCAAATAAATAAGGTATTAATCAACTGGGAAATCATCACCAGTGAAAGAAATAGTTGCACCGCATATGACTGTAGTTTACGACAATGGACAGACTAAGGCTGACAAGAGTTTAGATGGAGTAAATCTCTCACTGACTTTGATAAAATGAAAAATGTAATGTAATATTATTAATATAAACTAGAAAAATTGGAAACTATATTCCATTCATCTTTTTTTTTTAAATATAACTTTATAAACATTTATTAATAGTTATTGCTTTAATCTTCCATTTTTTATTGTACAGTGTCTTGATAGAGCGAAGGAACCCAAGTAATCAGATTGTTTATGCTCTGATGGTGTCTAGTTCAACGATAACGTTCGATTACTTAACGTCTACTGGTGCCAAGTTCCTCGTAGTTCAACATGGCTTTGCTGTCAATCAGTGGCAACACTTTACTCTACAGGTGACAATGTGATGACAAATTATCAAATTGAGATTTTTGATCATAAAGACTCATGTTAATATTTTTATCAATTATTATTACTATTATTAAATTATAGCATGAATGTTGCTACTTTAAGAATAATTATTATTAATAATAATAAACTAGTACTATTATTATTATAAGTGTGACCTGTGACTTATAATAGTTCATCTTTATTTATGAAGTTGGAACCACAAGTCTTCCAGAAACTATAATTAACAAAAGGGTGCATTACAAATTCATATTTATTCATAAACATCTAAGTGGGAGAACACTACAAAATTCAATATAGTTTACATCTAAATACTGTATAAATTATACAAACAGTAAAAATTCAATGAAATGGACATTGAAATAATAATAGACAGATTTTTAAAAATAGCAAAATATTATTTCATACTAACAGTACGTATTAGTAATTAGATGTTTTGCCTCATGAAAAATACAAACAAAAAATATTTAAAAAAAGAAATTGTTTTTGAAATTAACTTACTTATTTTGAATTAAATTAAAAATTTGAAAATAGGAATTAGTGTATTTTAGAAATCTTCGCCCATATTTTTACGATGAAAAAATGATACACTTCTAGTCACTGGAAGTGTTTATATAATTTTCATCATTATCCAGTATAAAAATCAGGGTACACATAATTCAATAATGTCTATGCTCAAACCGAAAGGTCCACTGATTAATCTCAGATAAGATAAGTATAATACACACTCTAAGTATCGAAAAGCACGCCATAGTGTCGGGATTCAATATTTTGACATTAATAATGTCATCAGATAATTGGAGTATGTATTATACTATCTTGTCTATGCTCAAGTTAATAATTTGTATATTACCGGTACTGAAAAATAAGTAAGTTCATTTCAGAACTATATTCTATGATTTTTTTTGTCATTTTCAGGGACATTAATCTCATAATAAGAAATAATGTCTATTGAGACAAACTTTGGCAAATGAAATTTGCTTATCCCTACACATCAACATTACTTCCTCAATTAATGTACCCATAAGTGCTAGTTTTCTTGTACTTGTTGATTATAATACACTGCTTATAAAATCTTTCTCCATTGATTTAAAATTGATGGTCCAACTTTCTTTGTTTTTTCGAAGGTTTTTGGAACAACTGCAAGTTTTTTCATCAACGGTTTAGAAGCAGATGGTACGGCTTTTGACACAAAAACATTGCTTGGACAAATATTAGACTCAAGTAATGGACAGACCCGAATTGGTCAGCGAATATCAGGTCCGTAAATATTTGTGATTTTGTCCTGAATACATTAGTAACTATTTGCTCTATTCATATACTTCGAAATTGGCTTATAATCAATTTAAATATTTTTATAGTACAGTATAAAGTAAGTTAGCGAAAAATTAATTTTTTTAATCTATTGCATTGGAAGTTAATAACTTATCTTTTAAATGAGCATTTTAACATTTTAATTTAATTATTTAATTTTAATATTTTTTTTTTATTTTACCAGAGACAGTATATCTTAAACAAAATATTACAAAAGATGAATATTTTGGTAATTATTATAAAAACTAGGACATCTAGGGAATAAATTCCTCATATTTTATTCAAATAAATAATTAATTATAGTGTGTATGGTATGCTTCTCACAGAGCTCTTTGAAAATTATGATAAACTAGGGAGGAGCAGCAGTTCCCTGGATAAACATTAACAAAGTACAGTGCAGATAATTTTATTTGTTTTTATGTACATTGATTATATATATATACATTCAATTGATTTATAATTATATTGTAAAGCTGTGTAGGGAAGATGGAAAAACGTCATCTGTGAAATGATTTTCTCATCCATGCTGTACATGCTTGCTATAGCTAACAGAGCTTTTTGAAAATATGTGAGGTCTCGCCACAAAATGAGTCTCATGGTTAGAAATATTTGGGTAGATCACATTATAAGCTTTCATTTGGTCTTTGAATGGCTTCCGTACTATAAGTAAATCCAGAGATGTGAGCATTTAAAGTTTAGGTATATAAGAACAACGTTTTGAGAAAATCAGCCTTAAAGATAAACTAACCTGTACAAATAATATGACTAGAATTACAAAATATGTGCAGATAACACTGTTTTGGCAAGAAAATTCACTTACAAGGTATACAATCATAAAATATAAGTATCAAGTTATTAAAAAACATTAAAATCAAAATTTTTGTAAAACTGTTGACCTTTGCCTGTTTAGGTGAATATCTCAATATGATTTCACCAACGATGCGTCTCATTTCGTGGTGAGACCTCACATATGATGAAATATTGTAGGGAGGAGTAGCACTTCCCTGGATAAACAAAAACAAAGTACTGCACAGAACTATACATGTAATATTGATTTGGAGATAATTATTTGATTTTATATTTTATATACATTATATATACACAAGATAAAAAAAAATCCCACATTTATAGAAATTTTATAAAAATCCTAAAATTAGAGGCCTAAGTTTGAAAGGTCAAAAAGAACAAATGTGTAACCATCGTAGCATGCTATTTCCTGATGTTACCATGCTACAAAGCTTCTGAGTGTACATGCTACCACGAATATGCATATGAATGCAGTCAATATGCCTCATTACGCCTGCTACTGTTCTTTTGTTTTGTTCCTATTGTTGTACATAATGGTATCTACTATTAACACCTCCCTATATTATTGCATTATACCTCATTTAGGTAAGCCTTAACTTGCCAGCAGACAGAAAACAAAATTTAAATCAATAATTTAAATGACTGTTTGCATTGATAAATATGATAATAAGTATTAATCACTCTATAGCAAAAAACCATTTAAATTATCAATAATAATGCAAATGGTAAATATGCAAACATTTAAAAAAAAAGTATTGAATAATTGGAATGCAAACATTGCTAGAATATTAGATTAAAAGCAGAAAATAAATAACCTGGTAAACATAAATATTTCATGTAAAAGCAGTTTTTGAGTTGGCTGATAGGTATTGTCCCTGCTCCAGTAGCAGGTCCCTAGGGGCCGAGCTCAAATTTCCGATTTCCTATTAGAATGAGGAGCAATAAAGTAATTATTATTGTTATTATTATTGTTATTATTATTATTATTATTATTATTATTATTATTATTACGCGATTACCTCCAGTTCCTGATGTTCTACTGGATCTTTTGAGCTATATCTCGGCTAATTCCCACAGCTTAGAGACAGAGCACTTTTCTCAATATGTCAGATGTTCCAAGGATGGCTGATCATGCCAGATCTTTGCTTTCTTCGATATGCTTCCAAGTGTACCAATTACGATAGGTATCACTGTCACTTTCGAGGCTCTGTGGATTCTCTTTATTTTAAATGCTGCATATGGAAACGTATCATTTGCTCTCCAAGGTTGCCTTAACCATTGGAGAAAGTAGGATTTTTTTCTCAAAAGTATGTTTTTGGTACAAAATCTATGATTTTCTTGTAATGGCCTAAGCGGATTATGTTGTAAAGAATATTAATCTACCAATTCGTGAAGAAAAAATGAAACAAATTCCTACAGTTTTGTCGGAATACGCTGATTTATAACAGTTCCTCACGCCGATTTAGATAGGCAATTTCAAGAAATTTGAGGTTTTTGGCTGTTTCGAGCCCGTTTCTTACTCCCTCACTCACAGACTATTTGTTTGTTCGAATTGGCCCAAGTGGATTCGTGGAGAGAATATAATAAGCTTGAAGCTGATATAAAACTTAGTATGATTGGTTGGGTATTTTTATCGGAAAATAAGAAAATATAAAATCCATCCAATCCACGATTGCCTCTCATGGGGTCAAAAAATCTCTCAAGTGTAATAGTCCGATTCACTGGTATGACGTCATACTTCTGTTTGCTTGACTTGTGTTCGCCGTGTTTGACTTCATTCTTCGTGTAATTTGGCCTAATTTAGTTATCAGTTGGATTTTTTGTGTACTTTTATTACCTTTATTATGAAACATACCCAATGTTTTTAATTGGTCGATCCAAACTGCTTGTACAGCGGGGTTGATTTGACCTCAGTTCGCTGCGTCAGTGATAGCTGGACTAGCAAATGATAAAAAGGGGTAAAATGTTTCCATATGGTCCTGATATTTATCCATCTTCTCTTCTTCAGTCTTGATGATGTTCTGGTCTGCTGGTATAGATTTTTTTGATTTTTTTATTAATGTTATTGTTGTTAAAAATATGTAATATATCATTGTCTAAGGTCAAAGCCAGCATAACTTTGGTTTTTATATTCTCTTTTTTAAATATGGTTCATATTCAAATAACTTTTCATGGTTTCTATTGTTACCTTACAGGGTCAAACCAGTATGTGGGTCGTATGCAGGATTTCTACTTTTATCAATACACTTTGACCAATCGGGAGATAGAAGAGTTAGCAACAGGAGTCTTCCCAGAGGTTCATGTCCAATCAGATTGTAGATGTCCAGATAGCCATCCACGAATAAACCCAGTTGAAAGTCGTTACTGCATTCCGAATGGTGTCTCTGACACGACTTCCGATCAGATGTATCGCTTGGATGAAAACGCACACCCTTTGACCTTTGCCAATGATGGTGACCTTGGCAGCTACTGGGTCTCATCCTTCACGGATGATTTACTCGTTCAAATTGATCTAGAAAATGGACAGTATCAGGTATGTAAATGTTGTGGTAAACATCAGATCTTGGAGATCCCTTGCTCCATCCCTCTTCTCTGTCCACATTCTCGGTTACTTTTACCAAAGATACTACAAACACAAGATAGGGCACTCGCATAGCAAAAATGAGGCGGAAATCTGTCGCTTCTTTTATGCAGATCCAGGCGTAAGCGGCACCCTTCTATTTTCAATAGCAGCAATTTACGCAAGTTAATCCAGACCACATCCAGACATACATGACGCTCTTCTGTTGCTAAGTAAATCCAGACGTATGCGGCACCCTTGTCTTTCCGCTTATGATGGAAACTCTATTACTAATTGGAGTCTGGTCCTAAAATTCTGCGCTTTTGTGTCTGTCATTTTATTCTTTTGATTTATTTATGCCTACTTTTTTGTATCTTATGGATAATGGCAACAATTGGAGGTTATGTACTCAGAGTTTTGTTATGGCAGAAGTTTTTTAGATCCAGCCGTACACGGCGCCCCATTGTTTGTATTCCCACCATGCATTCTATCTTGTGTTTCTAGTATCATTGCTTTTACTGTAAGTGTTATGCAGACTTCAAGTTGCATGACAGTTATTTCATAACACTTTTCACTATTCAGGAATGCAATTTTCCACAAACTGTATTACTATTCATAACTGTTGTCTTCATTCCCTTAGGTGTTTTATGTAGTCCTCCAGTTCTACAGTCCACAACCAACTGCTCTCACCATCTCAAGAAAGGCAGAAGACTCCCTGTCATGGTCCCCATGGCAGTACTTTGCTGACAATTGTCAGACGCAATTTGGCTTACAGAACAATGGTCCACTAGCAACTGCCACATCTGTCAATTGTATTCAGTTCTCAACGTAAGATATCCAATTTTCTGTTTTAGTATTTAATTTGTTTCTAATTCAAATTGGGGCAGTATAATTATACCTATTGCAAAATCTGTACGTAGGTAAGAATCTTTGTGTTCACCTGTAAACTCCTTTCCTTCAGTGAGGCTGAAATTCCCTACTCCAAGGGCAACATCACCTTCCAACTGCTATCACCGGAGCCAGTAGCTAGGCCAGGCTACAATGATTTCTACAACACGCCCGAATTATTGGACTTCGTTAAAGCATCCCAAATCCAAATACAAATGCAGGGACATTATCATACATCACATGCTAGACATAACTATTTTGGAATTGAGGAGATTACAGTCAGTGCAAGGTAAATTATTGATTAATTCATTCATTTTTTTTATAATTGGAAATTACATTGTGAAAAATAATTAACACTAATGTTCACAGCATGTTCACAAGATGACTGGTCCATGGATACTGTAAAGTGCTTTGATCCTTGTAAAAGAGCCAACAAGAACGATTTTTAATTATTGGTTCCTATGCTTGCAAGCATAGGAACTTTTAAACTCCTGGTCGTCTGTATTAGTATGTACGTTACTAGTATGTTACGCAGTTTTTTGGTAAACAGGCAAACGTGACTTTCCAGACATCTGTTTGTTTTGTGCGCCCGTACCCAAGATAATCTGGATCTTTTGTTGTGCCCTATTTCATAGTTTTCTATTTTGACAAATATTAAAGCCATACTAATGAGAGACAATAACCCCCTACTCTTGAAAAGACTAGTAAACTGTATGATAAGAGGTAAACATTTATGGAATGTTGTGTACTCTCATTGTCCAAACTAACTGTCTTAAATGTGATGGATCGGACTCCAGGGACTTTCCTGGCTGGTATGGATATAAAACTTTATCTGCGCTCCAAAAACCTCAATTTTATACTACTGCAGTTTGGATAAGGTTCTACAGCAGACAGAATAGAATTGTGTTGTGTATGAAAGTGTTGTGGTTTGAAAAAAACATAAAACAAACGTGATACCTGACTGGATACAATAATCCTTTTGCAGCTTCTATCGGATAATAGACTAACGTGTGTACAGTACGGTAGAGTGAAACCATTGTTGGCTCAGTTCCGACCGAATACACTCTAAGTTAATACATTTTGAATAATTTAAATAACGATAAGTGATATAATAAAATTATTCTGATATATTTTTCTAGCACTTACCTTTTAATTACTTTTACAGATGTAATTGTAATGGTCATGCTACAACCTGTGATCTCAGTCAAAATCCATATGTATGCAATTGCTTAGCTGCCAGCTATACTCAAGGAACACAGGTGAGATATGCAAATTTTATCAGGTGTTCAAATTCACCTGTCACTCATGTGGTTAAAATCATGTTTTGTTTGGGATAACGGTTTGGTGGTTAAAGCACTACACGGTCGCTACAGCCTTTTCATTGCAATCCTTGCACTGCGTAGATGTACTCGACGCAATTAAAGGAGTCGGTGATAGAGTGGAGGGATTTTTATGGGAACCAGACTTAAGGTGCCCTGCCTCCCAATCTTGGGTTCATATTCTATAGGAATATTTTCTCACAAAGAACAACAACTTTATTCCAAAGTGTCACTTGGCTAAGAGATGAATGATGATGAATTTATAATTCTACCAGTAAAAATGTTTATGGAATTAATTATAGTTATTTATGAACCTTAGATGTAGGGCCAAGTGATGGGAGTTGGGGCAGGTGAATGCCCAACCTGTTTCTCACTTGTCACAAGATTTTTTTTTTTTGGCTTTGATGATTCAAAATAAAGATTGATGGCAGCGATGATAAAGATGATGGTAGTGATGATGAAAACATCCTTTTTTTATTGGGCGCATTGGTGAACATAGACTGTCAGATGAAATACAATCAAAATTCTTTCAGCCAATCAATTCTTTACAGAGATGATGTATGCGTAATTAGCATTTGAAGTCCTGTAGACATGTGTCTGTTGCAGATTTATGTTTCTAAAAGTGTTGTATTTTTTATCTTCTTAGTGTTCAGAGTGCTTGCCTCTGTACAATCAGAAACCTTTCCGCCATGGTAACCAAATAGAGGCCTACAACTGTCGACCGTGTTCGTGCAACAACCACGCGTCAAGTTGTCATTACAATATATCACTTGACCTTTACCCCACAGACCACTACAGGTAAGTTGCTCAAGTTTATTTTATAAATCTTTTAAATAATTAAGAAAATTTTATATATGACATTTTGTTATTCACAGTATAACCATTTAGTGGCTCGAGTGTAGTGCTGGTTTTAAAGAAAACCGTCATACCTTAAAAATAAGTAAAACAATAATGAATCCCTATACACAAGTAATACAAGTTGTTTTCAGAAAGTAACTACACCAGTATCAATGAATTACAGACAGTAATTCAATGTTATTGTAAAAATTATAAGGCTGCTCGAAGAGCATCTCTGTTGTGAAATTTTAAATGAAGAATGATTATTATTATACCTGTGACATATGATGTCTTAACAGTATTTATTTAATTATTCAATTAACAGGGGTGGAGGAGGTGTATGTGACAATTGCCAACACAACACACAGGGTAGATATTGTGACCAGTGTACCAGCGGACACTACCGTGTTTCAGGGCGCCCTCTAAATGCTGTTGATGTATGCACAGCATGTGACTGCTTTGTAAATGGTACGATTGGTGGATCTAATCAGTGTGACATTGTAAGTACTGGAGCCAAGGGTATGCTTGCATTATTATTTTAAAAATATTGATTGTAAACCTTGTAGGTTGGGATGAGAGTTAATTGCAACACTACAAATTTCAATGTTTAACTGATTAAATGTAAACTCTTTGGGAGAAATAGTAAATTGGTACACAATAAATTTCATTGTTTAAATATAAATACAAATGATAAATGAATTTTAAAAATTTTATGAATTTAAATAAATGAACAATATTATTGATGGAATAGAAAGATTGAACCTGGTTATAGTACAGAGATTGAGATTGACCGATAAGTCCAGAGATATTTTGATATTTGAAGTGAGCCCTCTATGTTGATTTTGGTTACTTACAGGTTGGTGGTCAGTGCGACTGTAAGGTGTTCACAACAGGACGTCGGTGTGATCAGTGTGTTACAGGATTCTTCAACTTACAAGGGAGCAATGTGAATGGCTGCGAACCATGCACATGTAACGCTGCAGGTACCATTAGTGGGTCAACAACATGTGAATCAACTGGCGAATGTACCTGTAAAGCGAACGTTATCGGTGGGTTTAATTATTAGGACATTGGAATTCTGCTTACATTTTGGTTTCTTGTATTGGGATTTAAGAAGGCATTCAGATAGGCATTTTCTTAGTGCTTACATTGTCAATGGCGGATTCAAGGGGTTGGGGGGCATTCCCTCCCTAAATTTCTCAAAATTGTATTCAAAAAAAGAAAATTACATTCAAATTTAAGTCTGAGAGAGCCATTTCCAGCCATCCAGAGGTGCCATAATCATAAAATTTTCTTATCTCAGCCTCAACCATGGTGGGACTAAGGTGGTCTAGACCCTTCATTTGTGAATAACCCTCCCTGGGCCCCCCTCAATTTCTGGATCTGCCACTGATTTTCTTTTTCATGAATACTTAACTGCATAAACCAATCATTGCCATTATTTCTTTAAATGAACACCTCCACAAAGAAATAGAATCTTCCATCACAGGGCATCTCTTTACCATGTCAATTTTTATACTTTTATTTTTTGCAGGTGACAAATGTGACAGATGTAACTATGGTTACTATGGTTTAAGTGCTTCTAACCCCAATGGATGCAACCTCTGCACTTGCAACACTGATGGGTCCAATAGTGTGTACTGTGATCCTACCAATGGTCAGTGTCAATGCAGTGACACTGTCCAAGGTCAGAATTGTGATGAATGTCGCGATGGTTTCTATGGTCTTAGTAATTCTGGATGTTCGCCATGTGATTGTGATGCTGCAGGGACCGAACCAAATACTAACTGTGATAAGATAATTGGACAGTGTATCTGTAAAGTTAATACTCAGGTAAGAAGACAGTTCTCATTGTTTCTGATTTATATTATTTTGATTATTAATTCATTATGCTATCAATAATAATAATGGTTAAAATTTATTTATTTATTTATGTAATTAGTCGATAATAGTCAAATAATTGGGGGAAAAGTCTTGCAAGTGATTTGGGTGGGAATCAAACCTACGACCTCTAGATTATTTGGGAACATACTGAGTATTTAGTATAATAAATATCATTCTTACTATTTTAAACATTACCTGCAGAAAACATGTTCTATCATATGACAACTGTATTTTGGCCAATAATAATTAATGGCAGTAAATTATGTTATATGTTTTTTACTGCAGGGTCTTCGGTGTGACCAGTGTAGAACAACTTACTATAACCTTCAACCTAGTAACTCTGTTGGATGCACCTCATGTAGCTGCAACCCTTCAGGAACTATTGGAGGTAGCCTAGTATGTAATGCTCAATCAGGACAGTGCCTTTGTAAGACTTACACAACTGGTCAGACCTGTAACCAATGCACAACCAACTACTGGGGCCTAGATGCCAGTAATGTTGATGGTTGCCAGCCTTGTGCCTGTGATGAGACCGGGGTTGATGCCCCAGCTGTCTGCGATCAGAATAGTGGACAGTGCTCATGTATTGTTAACAGGTACGGACGTCGGTGTGATCAGTGCTCCGGTGGGACATACCTCGCACCTAATGGAGGAAGAGGCTGTGTGCAGTGCAACTGCCATCCCATGAGCTCATTGTCTGGTAGCGTATGTGATGCTGTCAATGGACAGTGTCAATGTGTCGATGGTGGCTCTGGTGTGACTGGTAGAAGATGTGATTCCTGTTTACCAGGCTTCTTCAACTTTAGTGATGCTAGTGGGAGATGTTCTTTGTGTTCCTGTAACCCTGCTGGTAGCGTGACAACTTCTACCTGCGATACAAACACCGGCCAGTGCCAGTGCAAAGACCTTGTTACAGGGCGTCAGTGTGACACCTGTGTGTCAGGATCTAGTAACCTTGATGTCAGTAACCCTCAAGGATGCAGTAAAGGTAAGATCTCTCTTACAAAATTTCAAAGTTCAATCACCATTGAATTTAAAGTGCAAAGACTTACTGTCATGTATGCAACCCCATTGGTTCAACACAGATGAAACAATTAAATTAACACAAGCAAAATGCCTTCTTCTTTCCATTTATTTCTTACTTGTCCATCCGGTAAACTATATTAAATCAAATTTAAAAAAATATCTTTTATAAGTAATAAATCTAAGCATAATAAATAATTATTCTGTATAGTTGTGGCAAGTTCTAAGCACTGCCTTACTATAGAACAGGTGGACACAACAATCTAATTTTCAGCCTATAGCTTACTTTTAGCATGAACAAAAGTAAATTGGCTACACAGCCATAGTTTACATACATGCTAACTGCTAGAGTAAATTATTAAAGACAACCCTACCTGGATTGGAGGAACATTAGCTACACAGGAAAGCTAAATACTCTTAACTGCACAGGCCAGTTCTATACTGTGCTCTCACAGTGCAACACACTACTGCACTAGCTAACAAAACACAGTAACAATGGCTAACTCATTCAGTAACAATGGCCAACTGATTTACATATACAGGTGAGGTTTGCCTTCACCATACTTTCATACAGATTTTAGAATTAAGCTATAAAAGAAGTTAAATGTTACATATCATGCACATAACACTTGGTGCTCATGCTTCCATGCAGTCTCTAATATTCTTTTTAATAAACTTTTTTAAAACTCATCTGTTCCAGTAGATTAATGGTCTTATAGTGCTGTGAGACAACAGTAAAAGATGCTTTATAAATGTTACTTATTATATTTAATGTGGTACGGTAATCTTTGCTATCTAAAAAATAACAAAAACAAAAACAAAACAAAACAAACAAAAAATTAAATTAAAAAAGCAACAAAAAATTAAATTTAAAAATAACATTATTTATTTCGATTTTTTCAGCCCCATCACAGCAGCCTTCTCCTACCTGGCAAGCTATCAGCCCTTACTCCCTCCTCTTGTCATGGCGTCCACCTGATGAACCCAATGGCAATATCTTAGCATACAACCTCTTCAGGAATGGAGGACTAATCTACAGCGGTATCGATAATAATAATTGGCAAAGTAAGTTATCACTGTCAGTTAGTAGGAAAACCTATTGTACAGAGGTTTAATAAAGGGTATTGGATGATTCATTCTATATGGATCTATTTTGCCATTAGTCAAAATATCATGACAGCACAGTGCTGAATTGAGGTAAGATGGACAAATAGCAAATCAAAATATGAATAAATATGAGTTAAAATTACAAGATAATATAAAGATTAGAAATCAGTGGTAAATCAAATGACATGAGCAGAATTACAGCACATTTTCACAAAATCACACATTAAACAAACAACTGAACAAGTTTATATAACATCAAATCGGAATTAAATAGACATATAGGAAAAATATTATTGTTGGTGTGCATATTAGTATTATTATTGGTAGTGGTGAATTGTCTTGATTCAGAGTATTCTTTTGACCAAAATGATTTTTTATTATTGGAGTAAGACTCTGATGTTTTTGAATGTGCAGTTAATATTGAATTTGAATTCAGACACTTTGGATTTATCAATTTACTAACAGTCAATTTTCGACATTACCACAGGTACCCAAGAATATATAGATGACAGTTTAACACCTTACACACAATACACTTACTATGTACAAGCAGTGAATGAAGCAGGTACTGCTCAAAGCCCGTCAGTGGTTGCTAGGACACCAGATGTTATCCCATCTGGCTTTGACGTATTGACAGTATCCAACATCGGACCAAGAACAGCTTTCTTCTCATGGTATAAACCAACAGGTAATACCTCAGTCGAATTTGTGGATAATTATTTGTGGCAAAGACAAGCCAAACCAGTCACTCGTTGCAAATCCTGTTTCAGGGATAATGGTCAAAACATGCTGGAATGTTGAAATTTTTGAAATCTATTTTATTACACTAAACTAACTTTTATATATCTGTATATCATGGTATGTTGTTATTTTCACCAATTTTAATGTTAAAACAACAATTTTGAACGATTTGGTGATGGTTTTTGCCTAAGAAATGCCCAAAATCATAAACTTTGAAGGATGATTTCTCACATATTGTTGTTTAAACAATATATTTTTAAACTCCTGTAACTTCAAAATGAAAGGTTGAATTTAAATGATTCTTTTACTATTTTATAGCTCTCATTTTACTGTTTAGCCCTGTATTAATAACTAAGAAAAAAAATCAGTTTTTGCAACGAGTGACTGGTTTGGCTTGTCTTTGCCACATTTGCTCGATAGATTAACTGATATACCGTAAAACCTTGAATTGAAGCCCTGGGCTTCTTTTTTTGCTAACTTTTGGTGGGCTTCCTTTCGATATGGGCTTCTTTTACTGGCTACATTTGCAAAGTGATGATAGGGGCTTCTTTTCAAAATGAATGCTGTAAATTTTGGGAATTACTACTGTAAAACAATAAATAGGGCCACTGTAACATCAATCTGTATCATGGAGTGTATTAACTGGCATTAAATCACCTAATTTACTGTATAAACCAAGCATGTTTTTAATTTATTTTTTTGCCTTGAAATTCATGTACATTATGTGTACTGTACTATTTCGAAGATTTTAAGGAAACAAGGCTTTTTAAGAATACCACCAGTGGCGGATCTAGGATTTAGCAATGGGGGGTGGATAATGGGAGGTGAGTAGGACTCAGTGGGGATGGGGGGTGATTTTGGGAAGGGCATCCCCTCCCATTTTTTAGGCTTGTTTGGAATTAGTAGACTGTTAGACGATCTTAGATGGCATCTGAAAAGAAGCAAGCTTAAGATAGAAAGTGTATGTTTTACCAGAGTACACGAGAAGCACACACAAAGGACAAGTGACCATTATTTTTCTTTTCATGGTAAACGAAGCGGGGTTGCTAGCCACCCTATTCACCCCCCCTCTAGATCCGCCACTGACCACTTTCATCTTTTAACTAGCAAGTCACATGATGTTAGATGTGAAATAAATTGGCAATATATATAAAAAATATGAATTTTTTTTTTAATTGTTTTTACAGTGATAAGTGCTCCTCTGGACCAGTATGTCTTGACATCCGTCTCTCCGAGTCGTCCAACGCCGCCGACAACCCACTACTCTGGCTCAGCTACAAGCTTCCAGGCCAATGATCTTGTACCTTTCACTAACTACACATTCAGGCTAACAGTTTGCTCTTCTGATGGATGTGGCCAGGGAGTTGGCATCACTGTCTACACCCCACAGGCACCGCCAGAGGGCTTAGCACCACCAACACTGACTGCGCTGTCTGCCACTGAGGTGTATGTTGAGTGGAATCACCCAACAGAAGCAAATGGTAAAGACAGGACTTACAATTTGACGTTTATTAGTTTACATTCAAGTTATAGAAAGGAAAATTTATTGTCACAGTATTAAATATTTACATTGTAAGATTTTGTTTCTTCTAATTGGTATCATATATTCTAATCAACCAGCTTTTTAATTTTAAAACAGTTTTAAAAACGTGATTTAATTTTGGAATGTTGTCAGAAAATATAGATAATTTTTTATATTTTTATAGGTATTATCACACACTATGAGCTATTCATTAGGGGTGCACCCGATGCAAATGGGGTAATAGATCCCCCAGAGTCAAGAATCTTCTACCCTGCAGGCTGGTACAACCCCAGGCCTACCGTGACACCAGGAGAAGATCCCGTTAGTGAACCTACTACCAACTTCACCCAGGAAAATCTGGAACCATTCACAGAATATGAGTTCAGAGTCACTGCCATGAATCAAGCAGGAACTGGGCAGAGCGAGTGGGCATTTGTTAGAACTTTAGAAGCTGGTGAGTGACTACTACAAGTCAGTCCCTTTGTATCCATCAAAAATATTATTTTCTTTCATTTTTTTTTCATTGCATGTTTAACCATTTTTTCGCTTGAATAATATTGTTCTTTCCTTTTGTAAATCTTAGATCCACTATCGATGCCATCTCCTGTTGCTGTTGGTATTAGCAGTACACAACTAAATGTGTCATGGACAGAGCCCTCAACGGACCAGGCCAGGGGTGTGATAATTCAGTACAAGCTTTATCAGTTCCTCATCTCCTTTGATCCGTTTGCTCCTCCGGAATCAACCCAAGTAAGTTGATTTATTGATGATAAATTATAATAACCAAAAATATATTTGTAAGCAAATAGAAAATAAAAAATTTTTATTTTTAACTTTCAGTTGATTTATGCTGGTCCAGGATATGTCACATTTTACATTGTAAGTAATTTGGAGCCGTATTCAAGCCACGAGTTTGCTGTGGAGGCCTGTAACAGCAAGGGATGTGTAAGAAGTGACAGAGGGAAGGGAAACACTTTACCTGACGGTAAGTAATAATAATAGTATGATATTGAATTAATAATAATAATAATATCTACACAAATACAGCTGTGTGATGCATGGCTTTTAATACCAGTGTTAAGTGTATAATCTATGTGAAATCTTAGATCAGAACACCCAATTTTCTAAGTCCTATAAAATTACACAGTATACATCCTCATTTCCATTTCACTTTTCATTTCACATTAACATTATTTTTCTATGTAGAATGAAAGAAAAGTTAAGATAAATAACTTGTTTATTTCAATTGATCAACTTGATTTTCTAGCCCCAGAAAACCAAGAAGCACCCTTAGCTGATGGCTATAACATCACCACCATCCAGGCAAGCTGGTTGCCTCCAGTAGTACAGAATGGACCAGCACCTAGCTACTACCTGCAAAGGATGCCAGCCTCCCTAAATAGCCCACCTCCTGTTGTTGAAATGGGATCAAGATTCCCAGGAGGGGGATACTATAGGTTTTCGGGCAGTTTGATTCCAACATCCTCCTACACAGGTAAGACATCAGTTAAGGTCACAGTTTAGATAACCATTAGGATCTCGAATATTTGTATTGGACTTTATTTTTATTGAATGTTTTAACATATTGGACAGTTATGTATATATATTGCAAAAGCTTAATGAAGTTTCCTTATTTTTATGAAAGGTATTGAACTCGAATTTCGCATCCGCCGTCCACCTCCTTCCTCTCGGGCAGTCAGTGCTCTCCTTCTATTTGCTGTCTCCTCTGGAGAACAGGAGGAGTACATTGTAATTCAGCTTAGAGATGGCAGACCTTGGTTTTTGTTTGACCCTCAAGGGGGCGCTGTTGGTGTCACCACAACAAATGATGGAGGAAAGACATATGATGATGATAACTGGCATCATTTGAAAGTTACTCGAGATGGAACTCGTGGTTATATTACAGTGGATCAAGTTTACACAGGTATTTGCTAATTGATTCTATAACTTATTATCAGTAGTGACTCCTGGAATTTGCCGGCAAAGGTCCAACAATCCAAGAGGAGATTCGAACCAAGAGGCTGTCCCAGTCAGGGTTCCTGGAATGTAGTCTCTGGTGGACTTCATGGGGAGAGAGTTTATAGTGTAGGATGGCCCAAAATTGTGCTTTCAGTCAACAGTAAGTGATTGGCAATCACTTCGTTTGAATTGGCAATTTCCCCCCCCCCACCATCATCCTCTCCCAGCTGGCACTGCCCCTGATTAGTATACACACCATAAATTTCGACACACAGGATTATGAGTTTTTTTAGTCATGGTAAATATTTTAGACATTTCTATAATATCAAAATTGATTTCACTTTTTTTTTAGGATCTGCTTTGTCTTCAACTGCCTCATCAATAATTGGAATCACCGATAGCGTGTACATTGGAGGACTACCAGCTGACTTTTTTATGATCCGCACGGACACCGGTAACACAGAGGTTATCCGTACAAGCTTTGTGGGTTGTATGAAAAACGTGCAAATTGAGAGACAGCACATACCTACAGAGGTGTGGCAGGTAGTGGACTGGTCTGATGCAGTTGATAGCTACCAGGTGGTTCCTACGTGGCAGGGATGCCCCATTGATCTGGATACAGGAGTACACTTCCTCGGTGGAGGTAAGATAATGTGCTTTGGCTTCCAACCGAAACATAGTCTGAGGCCAACCACTTGTTTGTGTTACTGAACAAGGCGCTTGTTCTGTGTTGCTTCTCTCCACCTATGGTTTAAATTCATATCTGTTATGATAGTTTACAGATAATTATACACCATTGAACATGCTCCAAAGGATTGACAAAAGGTTACATGAATGATTTTTCTTTCCCATATTTAGGTTATGCAGCCATACCAGCAGCACTGTTGTCTAGTGGTACTAACTTCATAATTCAGTTTGAGTTTCGTACACTGATGGATTCAGCAATGCTAATCTTCTCACACGGTACCAATGGTGCTTATCTCATCCTGCAACTTGTATCTCAGGACATGCAGGTACACACTAATCAAAGTTGCTAATTAATATTCATCGTCAAAGTTATTAATTAATATTCCTCATCAAAGTTGCTCATAATTATTTCAATCATCAAAATTGTCCATCAATATTTCCTTCTATATTTGAGCCTGGTTTTTTGCATGAAATATTAGGACTGTCAGTATATGAATGAAGAAGTGGAAGAAGTTTATTTAGTTATTCCATAATTTGTTTCCCCAGCTTCAAGTTTTTGGAGGTGCAGGTGTGTCTACCCTGCTGTCGGCCACTTCAACCACACTCTGTAGCGGACAGTGGAACACAGTGACCATTAGCAGAGCTGGTAACAGCTTGTCGTTGACAATCGGAGGTGGAACAGCAAGCACCAGAGACATAGGCTCTGGAGAATTGAGTCTAACATCTGATATATTTATAGGAGGACTCCCTCTAGGGTCTGATTCATTCCAGGTAGCTACAGGAGCTGGTCTCAATATCCAACCTGGTAGGTACTACAATAATTGTAAGAGTTGAATATTTCAGGGTAGTACCTCAAAGAAAAATCTTAAATGAAAACTGTCACTTAGGTTCAATAATAACGTTAATTTTTATAGCACCATATTCGCAAAAGAACTAGGTGGTGATGTCTAAAGTCAAAGGAGAAAAAAAAACAATTGTAAACTCTTTTGTAACTATCAAAGAGAGATTTGAAGCAGGATTTAATCAGAATTAATTTTAGATCTTTGAAATACTGGTTCAAAACACACTTAAACTCCATTAATTTTTTTAGTCATTCCTCTTGGAGAGGTTTGACAAAGAAATGCAAATTTCTAGGTGGAACATAAAAGTTCAACAGACTACAAATGTATTTTGGTTCTGGTATGTTAAGAGGCAGCCAACATTACTACTATTAATTGTTGTTAATGTCTTCAGGTAACTCCATTAATATTTATAGTCATTGTTCAGGGAGAGGCTTGACAAAGGAATGCAAATTTCTAGGTGTAACATAAAGGTTCAAGACTACAAATGTCAAGTCAAAGCTCAAGCTAAACCAATCACTCGTGGCAAAAATGGATTTTTAGTTTTACATACAGGGTTAAACAGTAAAATGAAAGATATAAAATAGTAAAAGAGTAATTTAAATCTGACATTTCATTATGAAGTTACAGGAATTTAAACATACAGCTGTTTAAACAACAATATTTGAGAAATCAGCTTTCAAAGTTTATGATTTAGGGCAGAAACAGGCAGAAACCATCACCAAATCGATAAAAATTATTGTTTTAACATTGAAAATGGGAAAAATAACAGCATAATATAATAAAAAAGTATATGTAAAGGTTAGTTTAGGTCAATGAAATAGATTTCAAAAATTTTGACATCTTAGCATGTTTTAGCCATTTATTTCTAAACCAGGATTTGCAATGAGTGACTGGTTTGGCTTGTCTTTGCCACAAATGTATTTTGGTTCTGGTATGTTTAAAGGCTGCCAACATTACTAATTACTAACTACTATTTGTTATTGTATTTAGGTCTCGGAGGATGTTTTCAAAACATGGCCATCAACAGTGTTATCGTTGATCTTGAAACACAAGCAACAGACATCTTGAATGTAAACTTAGATGGTTGCCCTTCCATCACCTCAACATCCACCACCTGCACTATGCCTGCTATCATCAATGTATACTCAGGACAAACTCGTGTAGCATATGATACAGGCTTGGATTCCTACACTGAATATATGTATCGTGTTGTGTCAACCAATGAAGCAGGTTCAACAACCAGTGAATGGACAAGAGCTAGGACAAGAGAAGGAGGTATATGTTCATGTCTTGTTATCCTTCATTTTATAAAATAGATTAATATCTTGCATATCATTATTTGGTTATAAAACCTTCAATTAGGATTATGGAAATGTGCAATATTAACTTACCTTTATCATATTTTTCATCATCCTCTTTGTCCTCTCCCACTTAATTGGCCTTCATTATGTTTACATCTATACACATTGGTTTCTGATTAGTTTAAGATATTTATTCATTCACATTTATTTTCAATACAGCTCCTGTGGGTGTGTTACCACCACTTGATCCAGAATCTGTAACTGGCTACATCATCCGTGTACGCTGGATACGTCCAACAGGGAATAATGGAGTGCTTATTCAGTTTATCCTGACAGCTTATAACCAAGATCAACCAGAATTACTAAATGTCATCGCCTATTTCAATGATACGTCACCTGAAGAATACATTGGTGAGTGCGTGTAGTTAAACTGTGGCATGGCAGTTAAGATTCTTTTTTCAACTTAAGAGTTCCTGCATTTAATCCAAGCAAAAACAGGACTTTTCTCATAACCAAAGAAACAACTCCACTCTCAAACATCATGAAACAGTCTTGTAAGAGGATTGGTTATAGTCTTAACATCGACGCTGGTTCCAGCTGCTCCTCACCCAGGGTATGGTTGGCAGGGCAACCATGTCTTGTCAGATAACGACTTAAAAATGGGAGGTCCAATGCATACATCTTGCTCGTTTGCACTTTAAACTAACAAAAATAGGATGTTTCTCATAACCAAAAGCAACTCCACTCACCAACCTCATGAAGAGACATACTTATACAGTATAAGGGGTACAATGATTAGATCTGCACTCCCAAAGCCTCCATAAACTTGGATAATCAACCATCCCAAAAGAACAGCTCTGGACTTAAAAATCTTCATTAAGAGACTTGGTTATAGAGGATCAAATGTCTCAAATGCTCAGCCATCCACTCCCCCAAGTCTTGAAAGCTTCAACATGATCAGCTCCTCACGCCCCCAGTCTCGCGTAGAGATTCGGTTATAGAGCATCAACAGTCCCAAACGATCAGCTTTGCTTGATGCACTGCCCCCATAAAAATATTGGAATAGTGGGAACAAAACATGCTTTCTCTCACCTTGTTATAGTCACCAACCTTCAGATTTTATGTCTCCCTTTCAAGTTCACAGTTTCATACTTATTTCAATATATTTTTTTTAGGAAACATAACTGGAGTTGTACCTTACACCAATTATCAGGTCACACTTACAGCTTGTACTGAAGGAGGGTGTACAGAAAGTCTACCAGTTAGTATAGCTACCAAAGAAGAAGGTAAAGAGGGAAAAAAAGTGTAAAATAATTTTAGTTGGTTGAGATCATCAAATCTTATAGGAATATTTTCTTTTCCAATCATCAGTATTTTTTGGCATGAATCAATTTTAATCTCTCTGAATATTGTATATTTGGTATGTAAAAATTGTATTTATAAATATAAGTATTTAAAAAAAAAAATTATTTTCACTACAGCACCAGAGGGAGTAAGTCCACCTAGGGCACTCACTTCCACAGGCAATTCAATAACAGTTGGGTGGGATGAACCGGAAAAGCCAAATGGATTAGTGCGTCGGTATCAGCTGTTCATGAACAACATCGGCCTCTATCAGGGAACAGTCAGATCATTCACTGTTCATGGCCTTAGTATATACACCGCATATGACTTTTATGTAACAGGTAAGATATGATAATATAAAATTTATATTATGTATTTATAAATATAAGTATTATATAAAAATTAATGTATGATTTATATTACCATCCTAATTATTATTATCTATTACTTAGCTTGTACTAATGTTGGATGCGGTCAGAGCCCAGAAGTTACCCTCACAACAGCACAACTTCCACCATCTGATGTCACTCCCCCAACACTGTATGTCCGAGGTGCAAGACTTATTGAAGCTCAATGGATTCCGCCGTCGCAGCCTAATGGGGTCTTAGAACGTTATGTTCTATTCTTATCTACTCAGTCTTTTTTCCTGGGAGAAGAAATTTACAACAGTACCGCCCTCTTTCTGGACTTTATTATCACAGATCTTACCCCAGGAACTACATATTATGTCACATTGGTGGTAAGTTGACCCATCATGTCTATTGAAGTTTTACATCAAGGGGGTTTTTTCACAATTTCATGTTACCAGTAGGTACATTCAAATTTTCTTTTATCTGGTTGTAGGCTTGTAATGATGGTGGATGTACTAACAGTGCTCCGAGTGTGGCTGTTACACATGAGAGTACACCAGAGGGCGTGCCAGCACCAACTGTAACAGCTCTTAGTCCCTATGGACTCCAGGTTGAGTGGACAGAGCCAGACCAACCAAATGGTTAGATTTTGTCATTTATTAAATTAGTTCAGTAAATTTTGTTGAGGTACAAGATTCATAATTACAATAAGATACGTATATTCAGATTGTACACTAATGTATGCTGTTGTAAGAATTTTTCCAGGCCATACAAAATCAAATCTTCGTCATTTTCAGGTTTTATTACCAGTTACGCTTTGTATCAGAACAACATCGTAATCCAAAATGGAACAGCAATGTTTCGAGTCATATCCAACCTATTGCCGTACAGTCTGCACATCTTGCGTGTGGAAGCGTGCACGGTAAAAGGGTGTTCAATTGGACCAGAGACAAGAGCACGTACTCAAGAATCAGCCCCTGTTGGTAGTATCTCGCTGGCGGTGGGTGTAGTGACATCAAGGAGTGTGTCAGCACAGTGGACTGCACCTGCACAACCTAATGGCGTTATGATATACCAGGTGTTATTCACCGGCCTTTTCTATTTATCTCCTGGTATGTCGCTCAACTGTTCTTTGACATATTTCCTTAAAGTTTACTATTTATTATATTATTTACTAATTATGATATTTCCTTTCGCACCTTTGATCATTTATTTTGAAATTGGTGCATAACAAATGCTTATTATTATTATTAAACATTGAATTACTAATGTCAAAGTTCAAGCAACTTGTATATGGACACAGATAATTTACTATAAAATCTTCACCAGCTAATTTATATGCCTATGTAAAAAATATAATAATAATTTTTAAGGCACTTATTTTCTTGACTCTTATGCACAGTAAAAGTAAAATTACATAAAAAAATACAATAGCAAAAGTACTTTGCCTTAAACTAAAACATGATTGGCCGTCTGCTTTAAGAAACTCAACTTCAAAATATTTTATTAATACTTCTATAATTGATGAGGAAAGTATTTTCTCGTTCTAATCTAAAGGTGAAATCTCTAATTTCATAGGATGATTAGAATTTTATAATTTTTAAACAAAGATTTTACATTTTTTTCAATAGAAACTGGAAATTATAACACATTTACTACAACCAGACCACTGTATAATGGAACGGATTCGGAAACACCTGTGCTAATTGATGGATTGATTCCGTACACGACATACAATATCCAGGTACAAGGAATGAACACCAAAGGAAGTCTGACCAGTAACACAGAACCAGCTACCATGCCTGCAGGAAGTAAGGCCTCATTAACATATACTTTATTTATATAATATATAATTAGATTATTGTTGAAATGTCTTTGATTTCATGCAATTAAAAATTCAGTATTGAGTAGTAAAAATGAAGTTTTTAGATCGTAGAGGCTCAGGGTTTGAGGAGGCAAAAAAGTATGAAGTTGTTTTTATTTTCTGTTTCTTCATCAGCAGATAATGATTAAAATATTAATTTGGCTTATGTCATGCAACCCCTGTAAGCCATTTATAAACTGTAATTCTCCATCTACGATTTGGTGTTGCAGTGGTTTCCTTTGGTTTTATGTGTTGTTATTCTGGAGAGTTGTTATTTCTGTGGCTTTCTAAACTTTTTTTCTGTTCATAAATCTTTCAACCTGCTTTTAAATGGCTGTCTTCCATAATACTTAAATCGCATAAAAGTTTAATGCTATTTACTTTAAATACTAGGTCCAGATGGGGTCTTTCCACCAGTGGTGTCAGCTATTGATGCAACATCTATCCAAGCTGTGTGGACAGCACCAGGCAGAAACAATGCTCCAGGGCAGCCTACGTATCAGCTGCTATTCAGGCCTACACAACAACCAGGCCTACAAGAAGAGTAAGTAACCATTCCTAACATTTTTTAATCAATTATTTTCTAAACACTACGGATAGATCTATAATAAGATAATTTAACTAATTACAGTATTTTTTTTTTTCAGATTAAAAATTAATGTATTAGCTTGTCATCCCAATACAGTAGAAAACCTCAATTACGAACCCCGATTTAACGAATTCCCAATATTACGAACGTACAATCAATGTGATGACGTCTTAAAAAAAAAAAAAATCTGCTCGAATTGTAACTGTTATTAGCATGCATACAACACAACATAGCATACTATACTATGTAATTCTCAATTGAAGGAGGCCCTTTAATGGGCCTCTTCAAATTTAGTGTTTATTATGGCTTCATGTGCATGCGACAAATTTTAGTTCTCTTTTAGTCATCGTTTTCAGCTTTAAAAGTCAACTTAGTGATTGATTTGTTTTATTGAATGATCAATATATATAATAAACAAGTATCTATGGAAGTTGTGTTTGAGTAAAATCCACAATCTATGTATTTAAGAAGGTAAAAACATCCGATTAAAAACAAATTTGTGTGGGCCTAGAGTGGGATCAGAATGCTTAGAAACTGTCTACTGTAGGTCTAGGCCTCCTCAGACTTAGCCCTGTGGGCCTAGTTTATGCCAGTGTAAGTAGTAGTACCAGTGCAAATATATAGGAATTTGGGTCAACCCCGATTTTACGAATACCCGCAATTACGAACGGCTCTGGGCCTGTGCCGTACGTAATTGAGGGGGTTCTACTGTACTTTCATCATCTGACAACAGCTTGCTTTGTCACATGGCCAAAGAGTATGATTGTTGTAACTGTTTCTATTTTTAGATTGTTTGCAAGTGCAACAAGTGTCGACAGCTTCACCAAGTACTCATTAACACCTTACACCGAGTATGACTTCAAGTTGATTGCAAGTAATGGATTTGGTCAGACTGAGAGTGACTGGACATCCACATTTACTAAGGAAGCTAGTATGTGTTGCTTTTTATCATAATTCATGGAATTACAGTAATTTTGTCTACTTTGTAGTTTAGAGGCAATGTTAAACATATTTATTAACATGTGAATTACATCCTTTGGGTTTGTAGACCAATAAAAGTTGTATACAGCCCTTCTTATTCTTTTATCTGCTAGTGTTCTTCCTATTTTTTTTATCAATTCTGTTGTCCATAAATTAGCATCATTTCAATTAATTTAAAAGAAATTATGCATTTTCGTTTTTTTATACTTTCAAATTAAGTTGTGGTACATTGTTTAATACAGTACATCTATTATGTGATAAAATTATTATCTGCATTCATCTCTTTGTAAATTGATTTACTTAGGTCAAAGTTAGATATAGCCCTTATGTTTTCATTTTCTATCTCCTGCTTTTCTTAACCATTTAAAAAAATTTGTGATGTTGCTTATTACCCACAAATTAGTATCATTTAATCAATTTATTATTAATTATGTGGTTTAGGTTTTAGGATTTTTCATTATTGAACACAAATTAATAATTGTGGTACATTATTAAATTATTATCATTATTCATCTTTTCCTAGCTCCTGGACCCATTGATCCACCCATGGCAACTGTCATTGATGGCACAACTCTACAAGTCACATGGGAGCTAGCTGACCAACCAAACGGCATTATCACCCATACTAGGATTCACCAGAATAATCAGTACAGAGATATGGTAAACAAGGCTAATTTGAATAAAAAACATTAGTAGTAGTATATACCACAGGTATATACAACCTCAGAAACCTTGTCCTTTTTTTTTTCAAAATATAGTAATATTATAGTCACCTAGTGGCCTGAATACATTACTGGTATCAAACTGTAATTCTCCATCTTTGATAAATATCTGGAAAAAACATATTTATGAGAAAATTTGAGTACTGCATTGGGGAAGACCATTATCGACTACTAGGGCAGTTTATCAGAGTTAGCACAGTATCGGAATCACTGTTTCAATTCACTCACATTTTTTTGCTCTGCACTATTAACATGTATGTGTGGCATTGATTTTAACAGGTGGATGGAACCATAACTGAATACCTAGCAACAGATTTGACAGCCTTTACTGACTATGTCTTCAAAATTGATATGTGTAATAGTGCGGGTTGTACTTCTAGTCCTAACTCAATCACCTACACCACACCTGCAGCAGGTAAGTTATCTTTAAACTACCCACTTAGGAGACATGTAGAATACCATCAATATATAATAAATGACAGCAGCACTTTTGAGACTAACAATATAGAATTTATTCTCTAGCTTTCGTCCACAAAGTGGACTTCATCAGGAGACCTGACGCTGTCATTTATTTCACATAATCCTTACTAAGTATTTTTTAAAGTATTCCCACAATCTATTTTAAACAAATTTAAAAAATTTTTTTTTTATTGTGTTTTTATTATGTTTCCATAATTTTATTTCATTTATTTAGTACAAAGAACAATTAAACTGACAATCACAAAATAACAGAGAGAGGGAAAAACACTCAATTGGTCGGACATGATGGCAAAAAATTAAGTAAATCTTTCTCTAGTGGCTCACCGATGCCAATAAAAACATAAATTATTATTGTTAAATTTTATTAGTAACAATATCATTATTGTTACTTCTAACAGTACTTATTTTAATCATTATTGTTATAATTATTGTTTCCAGCACCAAGTGGTCAACTCCCGCCTACACTCCTCTCGGAAACACCAACATCCATCGTGATCATGTGGGAAGAACCTTCCAATCCCAATGGCGTTTTAACCAGTTACATTCTTGAGCGACGTCATCAAGGCTTCGCTGCCATAACTACAGTGGTATCAGTTGACCGAGATGGACCGTTTACTTACGTGGACCAATCAGCCGCTATCAGTCCATTTACAACCTATGAGTACAGAGTAATGGTATCAAATGTGGCCGGTAGTACTACAAGTCAGTGGTCGGTTGTCACCACAAGAGCTGCCCGTAAGTAATAAGCAATTTGTCCTTAGTAATCTTTTAATTCATGACAAATTAGTTTTCGGCCTCTGTCTGGCATTACTACCATTCCTTAGAGTATTTGTGACAAAGACAAGCCAAACTAATCACTCCTTGCAAATCATGTTTCAGTGATATTGGTCAGAACTTGCTGGAATGTCAACATTTTGTAAATCTATTTTGTTACACTAAACTAACCTTTATATATCTATACATTATACTATGTTGTTATTTTTCCAATTTTCAATGTTAAAACAACAATTTTTAAAGATTTGGTAATGGTTTCTGCCTGAGAAATGCCAGAATTCGTAAACTTTGAAGGCTGATTTCTCAAATTTTGTAATTTAAAAAGCTGTATGTTTGAACTCCTGTAACTTCATAACAAAATGTCAGATTTAAATTTTTCTTTTTCCACTTTATAGCTCTCATTTTACTGTTTAACCCTGTATTAATAACTAAATTTCATTTTTTTGCGAGGAGTGACTGGTTTGGCTTGTCTTTGCCATATTTGTGTGAAAATATTTCCTTGTTTTATCATTAGGTATAATAATCTTGCCAATTATTACTATAACTTTTCTATGTTGGCTTCTAACTTTAGTGGATCCTAGTTAAGGGGAGATTTCCATAAAAAAATATTATTACTGATTGATTAACTGCTTATTAATTAATGAATTTCAGCACCTGGAGGTGTAGCAGCTCCATTACTCACCGTGACAGGACCAGAAACCATCCTTGTGTCCTGGTCACCTCCAGTCCAAAGCAACGGTGACATCATCAGCTATACAATCAAGATGCCTAACCCACGTGTACCTGTTCTATACGTGAACGTCACATCTTACGAAGTTGCTAATCTTGTGCCATACACTGAATACTCGGGTAAGTTACCAGTTTACGAGGGAAACTTGCTTAAAAATTAAGCTTCATAAATTTTGATTTTTAACATTGAAGCCTTTTGAAGCATTTATATCTTTCCAAAAGTCCTCCTGTTCTGTTTGTGGTGAGCTGGCCTAGCCCTAAGTTTAATCATCACTTGAAATGTCCTATGTGCCGATCTTGTGACCAGAGGTCACCTTGTTTTGGCCTGACGCTAAGTTTGCTGCGGCCTCCGCATAGGTGTCTTCGGTCGCGTTGGACACACACAGCTAAGCTTCAGCTGGGTTGGCGCCTTTGGATGCCTTTGTGCCTCCTTTGCTACCGTCTCCTTAACGGTAGTATATCATTATTTGTGGGCATATCCAGTGTTTTGTTTTCAGTGAGTGATCAATGTAGGAAAAATACACAAATATATAAATTTACTGAATGTTTATTTACAGTAACCATCGAGGCCTGTACTGTTGGTGGGTGCAGTGAAAGCAATCCCACAAGAGCTCGGACAGACCCAACATTCCCCCAGGGGCAAGACCCTCCAACAACCACACCCATAACACAGAATTACATCTCCATCATCTGGGATCCTCCTAGCAGGCCTAATGGCCCCAACATCAGATATGAACTTGCAAGAATGAAGATACGAGAACCACTGGCTACTGGTATGCTATTCTTACTATGTACTGTATATGCAAAATATATATAAAAATAATTTAACTAATTTAATAATTTTGTTCGTATTTTTACATTTGTCTTAGGTACGGTCACAGGCATTGGTTTCTGGGAGCTTATAACCAGCACCACCGACACCGCATTCCAAAACACGGGTCTTCCGACCTTCTCCACCTACCAGTACAGAGTCACTGTCTACAATGACTTTGGCTCTATGATTAGCGACCCCTCCCCGGAGGTGACCACGTTGGCAGGGGTCCCACAAACTGGAGGGACCATTGTAGCTCAAGCTATTGATCATATTAGTGTACTGGTGAACTGGACAACTCCCTGTAAGTACAATCTCTTAAAATTTAAAATATGAAAAATATGACACCTACAGAATTGTAATGTGTACATGAAAGCCTGTGTCAATAAATATCTAGAACAGTCTTTGCATAATATTTATTAACATATTCAAGATCACCATATTATTTTAACAAAACGTTCAATCTGTTTTAATATCCTGTTGTTTTTATATGTTAGTTTTTTAATTTACCAGAAACAGTACAAGCCTCATTAATTTTACACAAGCCTTTACATATAGTTATTAAGATTATTATCTTCCTCTCCAATAGCATTACAACAGCTGCAAGGGGACGTTGTAGAGAACTATGTGGTGTTTAACACCGCAAGTAGTGTTGAACAGAGTAGAAGCTTTCCTCCTGGCATTGACGGTGCAGTGATTGGCGGACTTCAACCAAACTCATACTATGAATTTAGAATAGTCATTTACAATGGGGCTTATAATGTTAGCAGTGACCCTGCTACGGCAGAAACGCTGGATGGAGGTAAAGTGGTGGTGGTCTGAGTAACTATACATTTTTTATGTGAAAAAATTCACTAAGTATGTGTTGCATAGACATTTGTTTCAGTGGACAGGGTAAATATGTGAAGCCCATAGATGCCTTGCTTAACATGATAACAACTGAAATATTATATGTTGACACAACCTCTAATGGATAGAGGTAAGGTGGTGGTCGCTATACATTTTTTGTGTGAAAACCTAAAATGTCCACACTGATTTTGTGTTTCATAGACATTTGATTCAGTAGACAGGGTAAACACTCGAAGTACATAGACCTTGCTTGGCACAATAACAAGTGGAATATTATTATATACATTGAGGCATCCTCTAATTGGCCATTGTGTTCTTTTAATGTCAATCCTTTTACAGATGAAAACGTTATAAAGAGGCCAATGACTAATCTCGTATTATGAATAATAATCTTCAAACAATAAATAATTCAATATTTATAATTATTCCGTATTTACCTTTGATTTCAGCTCCTGAAGGATTCAACGTTCCCACTATTCATGTGATCAGCTCAACATCGCTAAGAGTAATCTGGATCGAACCTACGACTCCTAATGGAGATATTCAAAGCTATAATGTATACTTAGACAATCAGAATGTTGCAACACTGCCCTCTACCACCATGTCACATGTCTTGTTTGACTTGGAGCCATACACAGTTTATTCAATTCAGGTAAAGCATTGTAAATCTATTGATATAAGAAATATATAAGAAAGTGTGTAATTTAATGGATAGTACATAAACATTTATTTATTTAAAATGATTTTTTGTTTTTTTTGTTTTGGAAGACTTGATAAAAACAAGTAAAAATACACATCATCTAAATAAAAATATGAGAGCATCCAGACTTACAACACAGATTAGGATACTCATCAATCTAAAAACATTGGGTATTTTCATTTGGGTACAAATATCACTCCTTAAGAAGAAACAACTTAAAGAATGTTATTTATTTTGTTTGTTATTCACACATAGGTTGAGGTCTGCACCGTCTATGACTGTCTGCTGAGCCCAGCTGCACAGACGACCACCACTGAAGCTCTACCCATGGGCTTAGCACCTCCAAACTTACGTGTACTTGGTGATGAAACTATAGACATTAACTGGGCTGCTCCAAGTCAACCCAATGGAATTATTACTAAATATGCCCTCTTTAGACGAGCTTTGAGACCATGTGATACGTAAGTTATTCCATATTTTCGTAACATTTATTTTGAATTGAAATCAAAACATTTGTTTCTGTACGTTTTAAATGGAAACTACATTATTTATTTAATAAGTGGTAATTGTATTTGTGTCTTAAGTAGTAACATATGTTTCCTCAGTGGTTTTTATAAAGTAGCGACATTGGTGTTTAGTATGAAGTAATAGATAACTGAAATTGAGACAAATAATTGATTTAATTAAGAATATTGTTCTATTTTTTTTACATGCAGTGGTGAAGAAGTAGCTGAGAAGACATGTCAATACATTGAATGTGGTGTGTCCGAAAGTATTTGTGGATCTCAGTGCTACTCTGGCAACAAGGTTTGAACTTTGACACTCTCAGTGTCATATAATAGCTTACCATAATCCTTTTATGTACAAAATTGCCTTTGTGTATGTGCAGTCATAATAGATGTAATAATGTCATGGCATAGTCTTATTTTCTGCATGCATACCTGGATAAACCAACTTGTGCCAATCTTTTCAAAGAAAATCCTCCCCCCCCCACAAAAAAAAAGTAAATTCCTGTTACTTCACATATAAATTTCTACAAAAACCATACATCTCTTCTCATTCTCTTTTTATTTAATTATGGGATACATAATAACAGCATTATATTTAACACTTGATTAATAAGAGTACCATTTCACATGTGCAAAGTAATCTGATTCATTATGTTTGAGGGCTTCATGAAATATTAAATAGTTTGTGTTGAATTATTAATAATTATTAATATTTTATTTAATTGAATATATTTTACTTCTTCAAGGTGTGTTGTAATGGTGAACTATATGACTTCCAAATTGGTTTCGAGTGCTGTGACAGCAACTACTTAGCAGCCAGGACCAATCCAACAGACGTCTGCTGTGGCGGTCAGTTCCGAACTGCTCAGTCCAATTACCAGTGTTGTAATGGCCAGTATGTGGCCGTACTGCCTGGTCAGATCTGCTGCGCTGACCCTGATGAGGATAGGATTGAGATAGGATCTGGAGATGCTTGCTGTGGGGGCATTCCATATGCCGCGAATGGACCTCAAATCTGTTGTGGAGGTAGAATCACTTTATCGGCATTATATATTGTTTTAATTGTTCTGTTGCTGTACATTTACTTATCTTATATTTATTGTTGCTGTATATGAACAGATTATATTGTGATTATATTGTGTTTATATTATATTTCTCTGAAATTTTATTTTGTGTAGTAAGCTATATGTCACACAGCAGTTATTATTTATTATTTATATTAAAATATTGAGTTCACTTTGTCTTAAATATATACAGTTGATCTTGCCTAAGTCGAATCCAAAATGGCATTGAAAAATTGTTCGACTTAGATAAAATTTAAATTACAAATCATTAATTAATGGAAAACAAAACAATTTGGCATGTAAAATAAGGTCCAAATAGAAATTATTCAAGTTAGGCAAAGTCAACTAAAATGCTAAAATATAAAAAAAGACACCCTTTATAGTCTAAAGTCAAAATTGATATTTGTGCCTGAGATTTTGATAAACTGATTTGCGATTGTGGTTGATTTTCAGGCGCATTTTTTGATAGTCAGCGGGGTCTATGCTGTGATGCAACATATGTGTCTTTTGAGGGTAACTGTGCGCTTTGTTGTGTTTTGTGTTTGCTTGCGTGTATTTTGTGTAACCCTCTCAGAAATTACCTAACAATTTGGCTCTCTCACAAGTATACAGGCCATAAACAGTCTGTGAATTAGTTCATGAAGGGTCAGTATTTCTATATAGGCCATACATCTCATCATAGTTATTCACAATATCCTCAGAAGGATGAATTGAGAGAGCCATCAACTAGTCTAATATAAGTAAACAAAGTCTTGTTATGTTCATTTCATCTGCAACTAACTATATTATCACAATATATGATTCCTTTTTTATATGTTGGTGATAATATGATTATTACCTGGTAACGAACTTGAATGAGCTTATGTTTTGTTTATAACGGTTTTTAAGTTATAAGAGTTTTTCATTAATAATTATGTCAATTTTGCCATGGTGTAAATTGCTTGTTTCATTAACTGTAGAAACTCTCAATCATTTGCATGCTTGAAACTAGTTGTAGGGTTATGTCATTTCCTGTCTCTTAAAGGTCAAACTGATAACATTTAACCCTCTGTATTGAGCATGCAGACAAGAAATCTGTGTTATCCTTGTAGTTGACTTCATTGCAGTGAATATATTTTGATTAACACTTATGTGTCACAAAGTTTAGATATATTATTAGGATATTACACTTTGTGGCTTTTAAGATAAAATCTTGTAGAGCATGCAGACAAGAAATCTCTGTTATCCTTGTAGTTGACTTCATTGCTATAAATATATTTGATTAACACTTATATATTACAAAGTTTAATATATATTATTAGGATATTACACTTTTGCGATAAAATCTTGTAGAGCTTATGAAATCATTTTCAGCTTGTTAATACTTTTAACATTTAAATATGCCTTACATTCACCTAATTTCATTAATACCATATTCAATCTCATTTTTTTATGTGATTTATAAAAATACTAATGCATGTTTTCAGCTAACATTCACTATAAAACTAACAGCTTCTTTGATTTTTGTTTTATTTAATTATTTTAATCATATTTTGGGGTCCTTGTTCTAACAGGGACATTCTATGATGGATTCAATGCTCACTGTTGTGGGTCATCCATCATCAGTGTGAACCAGGTGTGCTGTGGATCTGGCAACAGTGTCCGTACATACACTCTTGACCCTTCGAAGGTCTGCTGTAACAACGTTTATGAGAATCCAGACAAGATGCTCTGTTGTACTAATAGCGAAGGTCAACAAAAGGTCAGTATAAGACCAGGGAGATGTAAACAATTTTTGACATCGCCCTGATAAGATTTTGATTATCATATGGTATGATTTGTGTACTACAGTATCTCATTCACTGTTAGGTTCCCTCCAGGCTGTGTCATGTGTACAACTGCATGCCACCTGTAACACATGTACAGGTGCATGCTACTTGTGTAACTGCATGCCACCTATAGCACATGTACAGGTGCATGCTACTTGTGTAACTGCATGCCACCTGTAGCACATGTACAGGTGCATGCTACTTGTGTAACATGCACAATATACAGATTGTGCTATGAGTTTATCATACACAGTTACATGCCACCTGTACCACACAGGCAGGTGCAGGCTACTTGAGTCAAATGTGGAAACAGGGTTTTAGCCAGAAAAACAATATAGGCCATCTAAAATGGAGCCAATGGGCGTGGCACTGAGCCGATGGGCGGGCCACGCCCACTTGGGGCTACACCCATGGGAATCCCCACTGAATATTGGTACAAAAACAACGTACATTCAATCAATAAATGTTGTTTTTATCAAATGTAAATATGATTTAGCTTTAGTTTAATGTAACAATCGATAGATTTGAAGAATATAAAGAATTTGCTAAAGGTAGACCACGCCCAATTAGGCTAGACTGAGCTGATTAGGCCAAGCCGTCCAAGTCGTCACGGTAAAAGTGACCATCCTAAATAATTGTAGGCCGTCCAAAAGACGGCACTGACGGATTGTTGGCTAAGCCTATGTGTGGAATGTACAGCTGTGTGCCACCTGTGTATCATACAATGAAACCTGTGCCACATGTGCAGGTGCATGCCAAATGTATTCCATAATTACCACCTGTTATGTTGTAGTGTGACAATTAATTTATTTATTTACACTAGGCACATGTTTATGCAAATTCTAATGAAAAACTATCAGCCAATGATCAGTGCTGTAACTTGGAGACAATTCCTAACACACATTCATGCTGCAACGGGATTGGCTACAATCAAGCAACACACATTTGTGCTGATCGTAGCACCACAGCAAGAGGAAACTGTGCATCTGGAACCATCTGTCCTGTCAGCCAGGCTTTCTCTGCTTACTGTAATAGGTAAACTATTTTGTTAGTTATTAATTAGATAATTCATTAATGCTAGGATTTAATTGTGATAAAATCTGGGAAGGAACAGAAACAAAAATTGAATTGCTCATAAAAGCATCAAATAATTTTTAAATGACACTACGATATACAAATTTTCTTTAATACATAAATATTTCTTTTGTCTGTCAAAATCTCACCCTCCTTGGATTTATTTTAACTCAATTTTAAAAACTCATCTATTTCAATCCATCTAGCTTACTCTGTTCCCACGTTCATATCTACATTGTCTTTTTACGTTTCTATTTATTACTCTACTACTTTATTCAATTCATGCTCTATGTATATTTTCATGCTTCTGATCATTTATTTTGAAATTGGAGCATAATAAATGTTTGTTTATTATTATATTAAGATAAGATAAGATAACTTTATTTTCCCACTAACGGAATCTCTGCTGGTCATTACAAAGACAAAATATATATAAAAGTATCCATGAAAAACAGTCATCAAAAGATATAAACAAAAGTACAGTACAAGTGTATACAAGTATTAGTGTTTGTTATTATTATTATCACAAAGATGGTATCTTTATACAATTTTAAGTAGCTTAGTGTGACCTTGTAATTATGAAATGTCTGTTTCTTTATAGATGTGATTTTGACACCAACCTGAAGGTATGTGGTACTGTAGATGAGCAGTTTTTAGACGCTATCATCTTGCCAATTCCAGGCGCTGTCTGTCCATCGACCCTTGACACAATCTATGAAGGGGGACCAAACACTTACACTTTCTTGGGTAAGGTTACTTAAATATGTGGCAAGACTCTGTATATAAAAATGGTTTATTATAAATAAAAACAAGTAATTGGATGAATTATTTTATAGTTTATATATTATTATTATATAATATTACATAATGATATATACTGTATAATGGATGTATATATGATTTTATATTGACAATTATGTGATATAATATATAATTATACTATATATTAATATATAATGGTTTTATATAACAATGTTAAAAATATATTATAGGCCTACTGCAATATAGTGATATGTAATTTTTTTATATACAGGTAATGGTAAATAATGATAATTATATGATGATATATAGTTATATGATATATTATTTATTCAATTCAAAAAGTATAATAAAGAAAATCTATATTATGTGTGTATATACAATGATTTTATTGAAGTTAAAACCCTCTTGCCACAATCTTCACAAAATGCTTAAAAAAAATAGATTTAGATTTAAAAAACAATGATGTTTTTTTTTTCAGATCAAGAGTTGTCACCATACACCACCTACCAATACTCCATCGCTGTATACAATAGTGCAGGCAGCTTCACTAGTGACTATGGCAATGCCACCACTGAGGAAGCTATTCCAAGTGGTGTTCAGCCACCCTCTGCTACCATCCTCCTAGGAATATTGGATACTATTGTACTCAACTGGAATGAACCTCTTTATCCTAATGGTAATTGAATTCACCTTTTTTCCATAGTTCATACATTTAAGCGCTGTGAGACTCCGGTAAAGAGCGCTATATAAATGCTAAAATATTATTATTAATATTATTATTATTGTTATTATTATTATTATTATTAGTATTATTATTATTGTTATTATTTCATGTTGTGGTATTTCAAAAATATGCCATCTGTAAATTTTATTTTTGTTTTCCTTTTTTTTCAAATCAGATTCAGATATATTTATTCAGATAATAATGAATAACGAAAACAAATATTGGTAATGACAGTGATGAGTAAAAAAATAGATCAAATCATTATTATCTTGGATCCCTTCTAGGAAGTAAAAAAGCTTGTCTCAGAGGGACACCTAAATACAAACATTGAAAAATATAGGGGATGTTGATAACAATAATTTACACATTTCTTTTATCAGAACTAAACTATTGGAAGACTTATTATTAAAACAAATAATAAATACAATACGTTTATCAATAATTACAGTAATACTATATGTTAGTTTTATTCTACAATTTTACAAAAATTTTACAACCACAAGCAGATCTCTACTTCAGAAGCATTATTTTCCAGATTTGGTAACCTTTCAATTTGCAAGAATTAAGATTGTTTAGCTAATGGATCATCCCAACATTTTGTATTTTTTTCTCATAGGCATTATCACATCGTATATTATCAGACGAGATGGGATTGAGATCTATCGTGGAATTGGCAATTCATTCTCGGATCGCAATGGTATTCAACCATACCAACACTATAATTATATTCTTAGTGCGTGTACACGCGTGGGATGTGCAGACAGTATAAGTGTAAGTTCCACGTCTATTTTGCCTCTTGCCAATAAAATCGAAATTTTTCTACAATTATAACAATTTAAATATTTTATTTTAAAATCAAAATGTTTCTACAATTATAACAATTTAATTATTTTATATGGTTTAAAAAATGGTTTATTATGAATAAAAACAAGTAATTGGATGAATTATTTTATAGTTTATATATTAATATTATATAATATTACATAATGATATATACTGTATAATGGATGTATATATGATTTTCTATTGACAATTATGTGATATAATATATAATTATACTATATATTAATATATAATGGTTTTATATAACAATGGTAAAAATATATTATAGGCCTACTATTATATGATGATATATAGTTATATGATATATTATTTATTCAATTCAAAAAACAAAGTATAATAAAGAAAATCCATATTATGTGCATACAGGTGGTCGCTGCTACTTTGCAAGCCAAACCAGAAGGTGTTTCTAACCCCATTGTTACCCCAGTGAGTGACACCTCCATGAGGGTGACATGGGTTGAACCTACCAGTCCCAATGGTGTCTTGCAAGACTATAAGATCTACCTGACTGGAGTTGAGCTACCAATTTACGTTACAGCTCCAAATAGATTTGAATATATGCATCGAGGTATGGCATTGAATTAATATATATATATATCTGTCTCTTATACACATCTAGATGTGTATAAGATTTGTAATGTATTTATTTAATACCAAATTAATATTAATATATCCTCAAAAATTACCATTTTACAACTTTTAGAGTAAACAAAAAAAAGGAATTATTTTAGAACTTTGTTTCCAGGATATGACTCTTCCAAATAATTTATTTTTTCTTGAAAGTGATGATTTAATTTATTTTATTTTATTTATTTATTTATATACATGCTGACAAAAGTATTTATATTTCATCATTCTAGACTTGACTCCATTCACTCGTTATGAGTATACCTTGGAGGCATGCACTGAAGCTGGATGCACAGCCAGTAATCCTGTTGCTGGCATGACATTAGAGGGTGTACCAGCAGGTAAGTTGTCAGATTATAATACATAAGTATTCTAGGTAATGGAGTTTGAGTGGTGTTATCATTAAAATGCTATTTCAAGCAGGGTATTTATAAACTGTTTGTTAATGTTAAGAACTAGGATTATTGTATATAATGCTCCTAGAGGCCTTCGTTATATGCATATAAGAGCAGCATTTTTTTTTAAAAGTACTTATCTTTTTTTAAACATTCCAGGATTATCACCTCCAATACATGTGGTCATTAGTTCATCTATCCTGGAACTGTACTGGAGTGAGCCAGAATTCCCAAATGGTGACATTTCTACATACAGGCTCTACAGACAAAATCAACTGATCTATGTGGGTAATGGATCTGTGTATATGTATATTAATAGCGGGCTGTCTCCAAACACACGCTACGCGTACATCCTTCAGGCAGCCACCTCTGCAGGCTCTGTGAACAGCTCTGAGTACATTGTCCAAACACCACAAAGTACACCTGAAGGAATTCCAGCTCCTACTCTCTCTGTTGTAAGTGCAACTCAGATCCGAGCTACCTGGACCGCCCCAGTTTACCCCAATGGTAACATAGCAGCCTATGGAGTGGTTGTCATGAGTGGATCTCCTCAACAGTTCACACGGTTCTCTGGTCTGACTCAATCTTTTCTCTTGACCGGCCTTGAACCTTACACTCAGTACAATGTCCGTGTGCAGGTTTGCAATAATGGTGGATGTGGTCATGGTCCAAAGGCATATGCAAGAACATCAGAAGCAAGTCCTCAAGAACAGGATCCACCAGTGCTGAAAGCAACTGGTCCATCAGTCATTGAGGTTTCTTGGCAACCACCAGTCAAACCAAATGGCATCATCACTAGTTATGAAGTATACAGGCGTTTATATGGCAGCAGTCAAGAGGTCCTTTCTTACGTTGGTCCAGCTCTATTCTTCACCAATGCTGCACCAGAACTTGTAGCCTTCACACTGTATGAGTACAAAGTCAGAGCTCGAAATTCTCTTGGGTATATTGACAGTAACTGGGCAGCTGTGAGGACTTTAGAAGCTGCACCAGAAGGTGTTCCAGAGCCTTTAGGATTGGAAGCTGTCAGTCCATATGGTGTCAGAGTGCAGTGGAATGAACCAACAACACCTAATGGGGTCATCACAACTTACAGAATTGAGTACCGTCAAGTATCGATTGATCCCACTTTGACAAACCCAGTTGAGAGTGCCGCCACAGTGGCAGGTATAATACGAGAAGCTACCTTCTATGGCCTGGTTCCTTATACTTCTTACCAAGTGCGTATAGTAGCAATAAATAGTGCTGGAGAAGGCAGTGGATCTTGGGGTGATGTCACCACTGCAGAGGGAGTCCCAGCTAATATTCAACCATTTGTTGTCCAGACAAGTAGTGATGGCCTGTCTTTGATACTTCGCTGGAATGAACCTGGACAAGTCAATGGAAAAATTCTTTCTTATAATATATATCAAGATATATACTTAACAGAAGCAATATACACAGGACTACAGAGAGAGTTTGTCTTCCGTCGATTAATGCCTTATACTGAATACACCTTGATTTTAGAAGCTTGTACAGGTGCAGGCTGTGGAAGAGGACAACCTCAGACAGTAGTGACCGCAGCAGTATTACCGGAGAATCAAGGTGCTCCAACAATTGAATTTGTCAATGCTACACAGGTGACATTATCTTGGGTGCCACCAATATCTGCCAATGGACCCATCACAAGGTATGACATTCTCAGGCGTTCTTCATCTACAAGTCAGCGGAGAAAGCGAGATACTGATGACAGCACATTTACTCAGACAAATATTGTTTATGTTGAGTACAACACCGACTATGATTACTACACCTTCACAGACTCTCAACTCCGGCCCTATACAGTATATGAGTATAAGATCGTAACTTTCAACACAATTGGGTCAACGGATAGTGGATGGGTCTCAGTCCAGACTGAACAAGCAGCACCTACTAGTGTAGATCCACCTTCTGTCAATTTTATCTTGGACAATCCGACCACTCTAATTGTGCAATGGACAGAACCAGATGAACCAAATGGTGTTATACAGGTGTATGTTCTTGAAAGGAATGGAACTTCACCTTTCACATTCCCTGCTGATTTTCCAAATACTTTTAATGACACTGAACTTGAGGCCTATACTGTTTACTACTACACAATAAAGGCCTGCACTGCCTGCTGTTGTACCACCAGTGACAAAACTTTTATCAGGACTTTAGAAGCAGCACCAGTGTTTGTAGACCCACCAGTACCTGTTGCCATTAGTTCCTCTGCCATACAGGTCTCTTGGAATGTTCCATCACTTCGATATGGAGAGATAATTCGATATGAGCTAAAGGTGGATGGACAAGAACAATATAGAGGGTTAGATTTGCAGACTGTAATCAATTCATTGATTCCTTTCAAAGAATACACATTCACTGTTGTGGCATGTACCTCAGGAGGCTGTACTGAAAGTGTGCCATCATATGCCAGACCATTTGGAGCACCTCCTCAGCAAATGAATTCTCCCTCTCTGAAGGTGCTCAGTGCCACAGCTGTTGAGGCCTCATGGACTGATCCATTATATCCAAATGGGGAAATCAGCAATTACGAATTGCGCAGGGATGGACGCCTAATTTACAGTGGATTATCTCAGTTATTCTCAGACTTTGGCGATGGTGGCCGAGGACTTACTCCAGGCCAGGAATATTCATATGTGGTAGCAGCTTTCAACAAAAATGGCACTGCTGTCAGTGATCCAGCAACAATCACAACTTCATCATCATCTCCAGCTGGACTGAGTCCTCCAAGTTTGACTGCATTGAGCTCTACATCAATCAGTGCAACATGGGTACCTCCACTTTATCCAAATGGAGATATACTGAACTATACTCTCTATTTAGATGGTTCACCAACATTTTCTGGTGTCCAGTTCAGTCATGTTGTCAGGAACCTCTTCTACTTTACTCTTTATGAGTTCCGTATCGAAGCTTGTACAGAATCTGGATGTGCTCTTAGTGAGAGAGCTACCACTCGCACTCTTGAACATCCTCCATCCAGCCAGCTAGCTCCAAGTTTGACACCTCTAGCAGATTCACTTGGTATTGCCAGTGGGATATCAGTAGAATGGGGCCCTCCGCAGCAGCCCAATGGTATAATTCTCTATTACCAACTGCAGAGGCGCCAAGTTTTCAGAATAAGTGGAGGACGAGGAGAGACATTTTTGTTGCAGAATGGTACGTCGCTGTCATACATTGACGAAGATCCAACCTTGGAACCTAACATGGAATATGAATACAGAGTGACATCTTTCAATACTGCAGGACAAGCAACCAGCTCTTGGGCAACAGTGAGGATGCTGGAAGCACCTCCAGAGGTAAGAAATCATCAGTATTTATGTTTATAAAATTAGTATAACACTGTTCTATCAAATAAAATATGGTAGAAGTAAATAATAATCATTGATTTTTTATTCTGTAGGGGTTAGAGCCACCACAGTTCTCACTTATTACATCCACATCTGTACTGGTTAACATCCAGGAGCCTGCAAAGCCCAATGGAATCATCACAAGTTATGCTATCATGAGGAACTCAACTGAAGTAAGTTACTGATTTTCTTACATAAGTGTATAATATCTATGCAGCTATAAGATGCATCCACAAGTGGAAGTGAAATATTGTCTGGTTGTTCCTTAAACTAGAATGTCCTAGAGCACCATATCAACATCCATGTGTGTAGCTTTATTCCTTTTTCTCACAACAATGAATCTCCAATGATAGAAATATATATTAGGTGTTACTGTTTAGCATTAGTTATTCTCGGCACTTTTTGCATCATTCAACCCAATAATGTTGTCTGTTTTAAAATTTATTGAATTAATTTCATTGAAGTTGTCAAGAACTACTGCATCAAGCTACTCTGATGAAGGCCTACAACCTTTCACCTACTATGCATACAGTGTGAAGGCCTGTACATCAAGGGGATGTACCACAAGTGAGCCTGGTTATGTTCAGACCTTGCAGTCGGTACCTATAGGCCTAGCGTCACCTATCATTGTACAGGAAGGTGTTGACTTCATTGAGGTATCATGGCAAGGCCCAGAGGAGACCAATGGAATCATAGAGAAGTATGAAATTTTATGAATACCTGACCTAATTTTGTGAATAAAGTTCTTACCTGGATGAGCTGAAATATGTCAGTTTCCTTTTAGGAACTTACCTCAAATATAATGGAATATTTCAACCAAGACTACTCATATTTATGTAACTTGATGTATTGTTCTGTTCAGTGAATATTCATGACTTTAAATATAATTTAATAATTTCTTTATTGTAGATACGAGTTATATTCTCGACCAGCTTGCCCTTTGACCAGTCAGCCATTCCCTCAACGATGCACTGAAGTCAGTTTCAGTAAAGCATACCAAGGATTGAGTACCAACTTTACTTTAAGAAATCTGAAACCGTATACCAGTTATGAATTCCAAGCATCTGCATACAACTCAGAAGGCAGGGCTGAGTCACCGGCAGCACTAGGAACAACCCTTCCAGATGGTAAGATATCATGATCAGTGTTGACAGCGGTATAAACCCCTATCCAGACTATTAGAATATTGTTTGACAAAATCATGTGACTAAATATGGTCATGATAACATCACATCATGACCATATATAGGCACATCATATCTATGTATGGGCATGCAACAATTTTTAAGCTTTGTCCACACTTTCAAGTTTATGTGACAAATATGTGTGATTTGCCCATATATGGGCATGATGATGTCATATCATGTCCATATATGGCCATATCATAAATATTAGTCATATGAAACGTAATAGCGTGGACAGAGTTTTGATGTATTTGACGTAAATTCATAATCATTATAATTATCACTGTATATAATTGAAACTTAGAATCAGTAGCTGCAGTGGGAAGGTTTGTTTAAACAGTTCTAAAATCAGAATAATGTACAACATAAATATTTGAGTTACTTACTTCCCTTTAATGCCATCTTGGAAACTGTAATTGATTGTACAGTAATTCCAGGTAAATAGTACATGTAAAATAATATTCCAACAATAAAAGCTGCACAAAGCTAAAAGTATGATCTAAACAGTAGACAGTATTATACAGTGAACTGAACTGGTGACAAATAATGGTGTTCTCTAATTGACTGCTAGACTGCTACTGAGCAGAACAAAAGAAATTCAAGTCAATTATGGAACCACCTGAACTAAATAATATGCAACTGACCTTCTTCTTCAAAACAAACTTAGTAAATTATAGTAAACAGCACTGAGGATATCTGCAGTTTAACTGTATTATACTGATTGTTTTTGATGTAATCAAATGTTTTATTTTAATTTTTTACAGTGCCTTTACTCATATCAGAGCCAAACATTTACACCAATGGCTCAGCCTTAGTAATTGCCTGGACCAATAGTTTCGACTTAAATAGTAAATTGATTGAGTATGTACTGACAGAAAATGGCGACAAAGTGTACAGCGGAATAGCATCAAGTGTTGAGCGCCCTCTGACTGGAAAACGTAAGTGCATAGTGGTTGAAGTGTGATATTTTTTGTTGTTGTTGACATTCTTGTATTTGTGTAGGTAAGTTTATAAACATCCACAATTTAACTGGGGTGACTAAGTAACAGAAGAAAAACAAAATTCATGCCTTCCCCTTACTTTTTGGCTTTTTTAAAATTAAATAATACAAGATGGAAGTGCCTTACTTGTTATTTGTTGAAGTTTGGATTAGCAACTTGTTGTGGTCCTTCTACCATGGTCAAAGATAATGTCTTAATCTATTTGTGGTGACAAAATGTTATTGTGCATATTTCATTGCTGAAATAGCGTAATATTCTTGTTCTTTGGTTTGTATAGTTTAAATTGTATTACTAACAGTGTCACCAGCATTAATCTCTTGGGCCAGTCGATTAATGGAGCGGTTAAAGCAGGGACGTTGCAACATTCAGCGATAATATCGCCGCTGGTTGGGACGGCACGATCGTCTATGGTTCTGGTGGTGGAACAAGTCTTATCGGATAATGACTATAAACCATAGGCCCAGTGTACACAATTTGGCTCATGTGCACTTTAAAGAACCTAGTACATCTTTTGAGATGAGTAGGGGGGTTACTCTGGTGTACTGGTTCATACAGACCCTGTTGTGGACAGACAAGAAATAGCTGGTACTGGTTTATCGGGTAGCTTAGACATGAAGAAACTCTTAGTTGAGAAGAAAGTTACGGTACGAGCTAGTCCACACCCGGAGCGCTTTGAGACTCGGGTATAAAGCGCTAATTTACAAATCAAACTACATTACATTGATCTTAAAGTTGTTTTGGCATATTTGTTACAGGATATGAATTTCTAGTGAAATGCAGAACTACGTCAGGAGAAGCCTCATCGCTTCCTACCATTTATGATGGCACAAACCTAAGTAAGTGCTGTGACTTGCCATATGTAGTATAATATGACATGATCATGTGCATATATGGATGTGATATGACATCATCATACCCAGGCCCATTGGCACTTAACATATTCCTGGTACTACATATTGAATAACATGTTTTGATTGTCAGTTGTGAAGTTTGATTGACACTTGGAAATTTCCATTGTATTAGCTATAGTAATGAATTGCTTTCGTATTTTTTTTACTAGATGGTAAATCAACAGGTAATTCCTCCGAGGACTGGTATTCATCAGTCTGGTTCTTATCTCTTGTCGTACTCTTCATTGTTATATTATTATTTGTCGGCATTGCTGTGTGTTTGAGCCGTATGGGAACTCGCAAGCCGTATGAACGCGAGCGTCAGCCATTACCACCACGGCAGAAACGAGGCATGCTTATACCATCCTTAAACAACTGCAACTATGCACACTCAGAAAGCATCATGGTACGTATTACCCACAATGCATAATAATAATAATGTCTGTCTTATATAGCGCTTCATGCATAAAGCCTCTAAGCTCTTCACATTACTACCCCCGTCATTGGATCAAACATGTATGGAACACTAAGCTCCCAAATTAGATTATTAAATTAAATCATTATTCCATAATATTGCAGCTAGTAATCAGCGCAGTTGTGTTTGAACCTACCAGCTACCCACTTGTACACCTGGGTGGAGATAAAGTGCCTTTCCCAAGGACACAAGCGATTTGCACAGCGAGTGTTGCCAACCGCACAGTTCAAGGAAATATAATGAAATACTATGTGTGATATCACCCATTTCCTTTTCAGTTTGGACAAGTCTGATAAAAAATGATAATTCAGGAAATTAAACTGCATATTTTGGAATATTTTAATAAATAAATTAAATTTAATTGAATGAAGTGCCTTGTCCAAGGCCACAATCGAGATACACAATGTTGAAAGTTAGTACCACAACCACTGCACCGAACTCCCTGCCCCCCCCCCCCCCATATCTTTGTTGACACTATTTAACTATATTGTAAAGCTATTATATAGTAATACAGTAACCTTTATTTTTTTACAGGATCCTATTCCTCAAAATATTAGCAGATCCGTGAGTCAACGTAGTTTAACAAACGCCAGTCTCAAGGGCTATAATAACCCAGCATTTGGTGGTATGACACCACAGCTACCACGCAGTCGTAGAGGGAGCCAGATCCTAGATGAGAAACACTCTTTCAAGTTTGATGATGAGGATGATGGAGTCTGGGACAATCAAGTTGCAGACAGTGGACTTGTAAGTTTTTCATTTTGGAAATTTTTCATTATAAATTTGTAAGGTAAATCATAGTTAAATACAATGTTATCTTGCTAGTGTAATTATAAATTGTACAGCCAAATGTGAGATATCAGTGTTAAAGTTGAGATATGAAAAATTGAATTTATTATTAGTATTATTTCTAATGCTTATTATTGTTAAATTTAATATTTATGTTAATCACAGTGATGTCTTATTTATATTTTCACAGTATGATGACGATAACATGACCCATGTCAGCCAGCCATATAGCTACACTAAAGAACAAACCATGTTTACAGACACTCATCTTTAATCTCTGATGACCTCTTAGAATACCAGGTCATTTTACAAGGTCATTTTTATAATATTAATGTTTGTGCATGTTTTTTTTAAGATTTTGAAAAAATAATGTTTGCTGTTCAGATATATAGCATGCATTTTTTGTTATTGAGCTGATTAAGGTTGTGCTGTAGTGATGATTGAAATCATATCAATAGTATTTTTTTTCCTGATTTTCTATTGGACAAATAATTTCATTTAATGATTTAATGTTTAAACAAATAATGTCTCAAATTGTTGTGTGTTAATAATTGTAAGATTGTATACGGTATTTTGTTTGTAATTGACTTTTCATATTTATGAAACAGATATGAAAGTTCAGTGGTCTAATGATTAAGACACCAGGCTAGTTATCTGTCATTCCTGATACAGGTATAAACAGCATCGGGATATGAATGTTGTTTTCAGTTGCTGTTGATAAGGATCTGACAGTGGTCATACATTTTTATTATGTCTGTTACTTTAAGGAGCTATATTAAAGTGAAATCAATCCATCCAAACCTGTAATATAAGATGTTCAACTTGAATTAATTTTTAGATATTTTTATTCTTTAATAATTATTACTATTTAATATAAAAAAAAAAGTTTTCTATCTTTCTTGATTGTGTCATTCCATATCCCATCACCTTGATGTAGATACGTACCAGATTTTTTTTTTTAAATGAATAAACAATTAAGAACAATTCAATTTTATTAGAGCTTTACGTCAGTTTTTTGTAATCAAATTTTATATTCCAAACAATTTATCTGCAATAATTTTAAATCTGTTGATTTAAAGACCGTCCAACCAATGTATTGTACTTTAAAATTACCTTGTTTTTGCAAGATTCCATCCAACAAAGTTAGTATTTGAATAGAAGTCCGTCCTCTTTGTCATTGTTACCATTTCTACTTACGAGTGAATATTCTTCAAAAATTTTACAGAAGTATTTAACACAAATTTTCATAATTAGACAGTATGTATAGCATATACATACTTATTTTCTATAATGAATATTAAATATTTACTGTAATACTAAAATCATGTTACTATTGTTAAGATTTTTCAATAAAGGACAATGGTTCTGTCTATGTACTTCATTTAATTTTTTAAGTAATTCATATTTTCATAAAATATTTTCTGAAAATATACAAATTAATATTGAATAGTACTAAAATCATGTTATGTCAATTAAAAAATTTTCAATAAAGGGCAATTGATTCTATGTACTGTACTTCATTTAATTTTCTGAGTTATTTAATTCATATTTTCTGAAAATAATACATGAATACACTATTGAATAGTACTAAAATCATGTTACTACTGTGAAATTTTCAATAAGGAATAAGGTTCTATTTATGTACCTTGTTCAATGGATTGTTATTTACAATCAATATTTTATATCATTGTCATTTTTGGCTAAACTTCTTACGTAAGAATGACTGAAGTAAAATACCACAGTAATGTGGGTTGTTTTCTTTTTGTAAATACATTTACATGTGTGTTTCTATGAGCAACTGTATAATATTTTTGAGGAGTCATAAAAATAAATATTTCTGACTGAACTGAAAGTATTTGGTTTTTGCATTTTATTATTGTAAGACATTTTAAGAGGCATAAATATTGAATAGCATGAATACAAAATGTTAAAGTAAAATATACTGCTCTAATGCAACAAAAATAGATGTAAAAAGAATGATGCAAAGTGTAGTTTCTTTATATAGGACACTCCATAGGGACGATAGCGACTGATAAATTCTGGAAAAACCCACAAGTTTTTACCAGAATATCTCTAGTACTGTCAACACTTGCTTTACTTAACAAACGTAAAAAGTGGTTTTTCCATATGTGGGCATGATTATGTCATATACCCATATATAGGTATGATGGTGTCGTAAATAGCAAATTACACAGGATTATCACAAAAAGCTTGATAATGTTAACAAATATGTATGTAATAATGACGTACATAAAGGCTATGCAGTATAATCATAAAGTTATTATTCTCCATGATGAAATGTTATGACTATCAGTCATAACTACATTTCTTTGCATGCAAAGATAAGGGGTGATATATCTGTGACGAAATTATATCACCCCTGATATTTGCATTCAAAAATTGATAAGCAAACCAACACAAAGTGCAACCTTCTTTGCTTCTGGGGAGTAAGACTAATAGCACTGCATTGCACAGGGATTATATATTCAATATCACATCCTGCCAGGTACCCATTTACACCAGCAAAAGGCTCAGTGAACCCTAGAACTCCATTTTGGTAACCCAAAACACAACCACTGCACCAGCCACTCCCATTTAATTATACAGTAGGTCCCCTATTAAGGGGACTCCTTCGGGACCAAAAAAGTGTCCCCGTAATGGTAGTGTCTCCTGAATAGGGGTTGGTTGTAGTGGTAAAAGATATACTTTCCTCGTTTTTGTGGTCGAAATAGTGTCCCCTTAATAGGGGTGGATGAATATTCAGGAGGATAATGTATGATTATCTGTATTTTAAACAAAATAGTTTATAACCAAATATGATAATGGAAAGTTGCTGAAATATACATAAACAATGAAGTACATAATCTGTGAATTTTCCATTAAGTCCTTTTCTTGAATCTGATACATAATGCAATAAGATAATATTCCTATAATCTTGTCTGTAAGATATTTTTACATTATCTTTCTTATTCTCTTCCTCTATATAAATATAACATGTCCAGATGAATTATATTAACAGTGTGTAACCCTCATATCATTTACATTCTCCTCATGTCCCCCCTCTGCTCCAAGTGGTAGATCCTCTGTGCTGCGGTTGCCAAGGTGATTACTGGAGGCTCGAAGCTGACTGGTTCTGAGTGGCATTAAGGAGGTAGCTGGACTAAGCGATGGGGTGGTGCAACGCGATGAGCTCAGATCACATTGTCCCATTAAATATACAAGCTCCTCGTGTGAGGGACCTCCTAAATTCGTAGCTATTTGAAAAAATAATTAAATTTAATAATTTCATTAAATCTGATGCATAATCAAGCAAGATAACAAACTTCAATTAAATATGGAACAACAACTAACTTACTTTTTTCAGCTTTTGAGTAGGATTCGAGAGCAGTAGTCAAATCCCAAATCTATAAAAAAAAATATGTTAAACAAAACATAAATGTCACTATACAACTTATTATCGCAGAACACAACACATTTATATGACAAAGATGTAAATTAGCCCCAGCAAAGCACAAGGTTATCAAATAATTTTATTAAAATAATTATTGTTTTTAAGTATGTCGAAGATAGCAAATTTTTGCTTACTTGAACACTGCCCTCAAACTCACCTGTACACTTCCATTTGAATGCCCTGTAAAGAGAAACCGACGAGGTCTTGAGCCCATTCTACTGGAGCCTTCGCACTCATGTACACTAAAACAACTGATAAAGCTTGTGTCCACTGAACGGATCTCACAAACTCTAATAAAGGGAAGAAAAAATATTTTTAACATCATACATATGAGAGAATTTTAAATACTAGACTTTGCAAAAATTGGAAGAATATGTACCGAAGAAATAATAAATAATATATAAAACCGTATATTTGAAATGACAGCAATGTCCCAAATAATGAGAGTTCATACTCTAGAGGGCAGCAGATGTGTGGAGTTTTTCTTTCACAACTCAAGTCAACATACCTGTGGCCAGTGGATGATAATCTAACGTAAAGCAAGTCCGTTTCTGGAACCACTTTTTGGACGAATACCTGCTGGTCCTCCCTATCTCCATAGGGACCTAATAAACAATAACCATAATTTAGGAAGATTATTAAAAATAATGCTCACATATATTACAGTACTATATTATATAGCAGTTCTCAAGTATTAAATAATGTGAAATATTAGTATAAATTTTCTGGTGAATTTCTTTACAAAAGTGGTCATCAAAGTATACTTTTTGAATGATCCTCTATATAATGAAAATGTTTCTCATCTAATTACTAGGTAGACACCACATCTTAACATAGCAGATATTTTTTCTTCGTAAGTTACACTCACCAATGTCATTGCCGACTGCATAACTGGGATGTGAGTCTGGTTCATCCAATGAGAGCACTTTGAATGACGCCAAGGGCGTAGATCCAGGCTGAGTTGAAAGCATTCCACGGAAACGAGTTACATTCCACGTGCGGACATGATTTGACTCTGAACACACTGTTACAGAATGATGAAAATAATTTACAGAACTTCAGAAAAATTATACTATTATCTGGCTATCAGGGGTGGGACCAGAGGGGGGGGGGGCATCTGGGCCCAGGCCCAGCCATGGAGGGGCCACGTCCCAGCAGTCGGGGAACCATAGTCATATCTGTCAAAAAAATTAAACATGGTGGGGCTGAGGTATTGTAGGTATGGACTTTGGCCCATCTGCTGGGCAATGATGGGCCACTTGTCGGAAAAAAGCTGATACTACCCCTGTTGGCTGTGGAAAGCTTAACAGGTACGCGATTAAGTTTACATTTATTTTTAATGTTACTGTAGTATATTTTATATTTCTGATGACTAACTAGTAAATCTAACCAAAATATATCTAACATTTAACCAGATTTATCTTTTTAAAATCAAAACAATGTAAACATATCTCTGCAATGGCAGATTGGCGAATCCAGGGATTTGAAAAAGAGGGAGCCCAGTGAGGGACTTTCACAGATGGAGGCTCTTGATTGTAAGAAAATTTATAAATATGGCATGCATCTCTCTAGATGGCCGGAAATGGCACTCTCAGACTGCTCCGGATTGTTACACACTTTACCTGAGACCAGGTGTTTTTCCGATAGCATAACCTTAGTGATCCGACTTCTATGAACAGTGAATGTCTGAAAGAGCTGTGGGCCTTGTCCCATTGTCTCCGGATGTTGTACAATCATCCGTACTTTCCCAGAACTTGTGCCATATGCAATTTCAATCCAATTTCCCATCAAAGCTGTAAAATAGAATAGTTTTTTCATAAAATGTAAACCACATTTGTTTCTGTGGTAGCATGCTGAAACTGTTTCCTGGACAAACCAATATAACAATACCCCTACCCCATTTATATTATCCATATTTTATTTGTAATTTTAAACTTTATTGTAACAGCACTATGTTTACATTACCATGTGACATGAATTTCCTGTTTGACAATAGAAGATTTATGGTATGTTATTTAACAATAGATTCCCGACGGAAACATGTGTCAACAGCTTGATATAGTCTTTCTTTTTTTGGCTACTTTTAACTCAACCCATTCATTGTTTTTGCATGATTGTTGACTTTTTACTATTTTCTAGGTCACATCTGGGCCTGGCATCAAATTTCGTACTATCGGAAGACTGTTCACACTATCCTTAGCTTATGACACATCCCATAATTCCTCCAGCCAGATTTAATCTAAAGCTTTGTCTACACTATCACATTTTAAGTGACAAATAAATGTGATGTGCCCATATATGGGCATGATGACATCATATCACATAATTTGAAATTGTATCAAAAAAGTTAAACACATTCAACTTGTTTTTATGTCATCCATCAAAAAGTTTTTTTTTTTTAGAAAACACCTTTTGACCAATAAGCAAACACTACAAACCACCCCAACCAATCGGATTTGATAATTCAGTTTCATCAAAATACACCGAATTTTTTGAGACGAGTTTGATTACATCTGATAGTGTAGACAGAGATTTACAACTTACAGGAGAGATGTCAGCAAATGATAATGTAATTATATGTAGGAAGTTTTTTAAGGAAATACATATCAATAAAAATTTATTATTTGTTCCACATGTTTATAACAGGATAGAACAATGCTCCATAAATATAGTCTGTTTAACTATGGAGGAATTAATAGTTTAACCATCAAGCAACAGCTCCACTCCATCAACACTACAGAATTGAACCCAGGACCTTGAGATCGGAAGGCAAGCATCTTAACCACTAAACTATAGCTACACTACATCACCATTTAAGGACTTGAACCTAGGAACCCTGGGATTGGAAGACAAGCATCTTAACCACTAAACTAGAGCTCCACTCAATGAACATTGCAGGATTTGAACCTAGGGCCCTGGGATTGGAAGGCAGGCATCTTAACCACAAAGCTACAGCTCCAATTCACTTCATAAAGCAAAATAAGAATTTATGCAATACCCTAACAAAGTAACACTTGGAAATTGGGTTAGTTGGTCTTTCTTTTTCATTGGCCTAATTCAAGAAGAGTTGCCTTTTTTCCCCATTGGCCTAATTCTAGAGTTTATGCCATTTTTACTTCCTCCATCAGAAGTATTACAGAACTTCCATAAATTCTAGTAGTTGCTATGAAAATTTTGCCTAAATACAGATGTACGGAAATAGACAAAAATACTACAAAAATTCATCATAGGCCTAGGAGTCATAAATAAATAGGTCTAAGGTCTAGAACAATTGATTCCATCAGGATCTCTGGTTACAGTACTTGTCCCTAGACAACCCATACTCAAGAGAAATTATTAGGTGCAATGGAAATTTTGCATTTACTATGGAAATTTGAAGACTTGGTTACTGAAATGCATTTTACTAACTTGAGAAGCATGCCCCATACATTTGATAAAATGTTTATTATTTTTTAATGATTTGTACCATCTACATTCTCACCAATGATACCACAATGTAAAAAATTGTTTACTTTAGTAAACAAGGAAGAAGTTAATAAATTTATGAATATGTAAACATACTAATCTTTGGGGTGAGATAGACACTAAGTGCTGTGACCGCATCCTGTGATGGATCCGCGTAGAGTTCAGTGACCAGTAGGTCATTGTCCTTCATTCGTAGAGGAAACTTCTGCATATCTGATACATGAAGAAACATAAAAATAAACAAAATCTCTAAAACATCTAATAAAATATAAATGTTCAAAAAAATATTTAAAAGATAAATATAGTCAATAAGGATGTTATAAATATTAAAAATTAATAAAATTGTATAAAACTTTCAACATAAAATTTGATTTTTAAATTTTTATTTCATTCATTTGGCATGCATGACAAAACATAACAAAATGATGTCTAGGAGTTATGAAAGTGGAAAAACCCACTTTCACAAAAAGATGCGTAATGCCCTGTGAATGTGATAAATATTTATTTGAATGTATAAACAAAATCATAAAAGCTTCTTAGTCTAGAAATAGCAATGGTGGAATTTCCTATCTTGTTATAAGGGTCCCTATGCAGGGGCGGATCCAGATATGCCCAAAAGGGGGGACCGAAAGTGGGGGCCAAAATTTGGGCCGATCGAGACAACAATGTCTAGACGCCCGAAAATAACATTTCAGGCGTTGTGGGCTATCATTTTTTCCTTTTTTTTTCTTTTTTTCTTTTTTTTACCTCCCAAAAGGGGAGGTAAAAAAATTCCACCCCTGCTATGTGCCTAAGACTTCACCTCAACTTCATTAACGAAAATCAACTCAAAGTCAGTCCAGTGTAATAAGAGCTCACTTATGTTATCTATCACCGGAACAAGACACACAAAGGACTTCTCTTAACCTATTAAGAAACCAACTCAAGTCATTTCAGCACTTCCATGTTATGATAAGACATATTTTTTGTCAGTTTCACATTTCAAATTGTTTTAAGATTAGGTTTGAGATTCATCATCTGTATGGGACTCTCCTTGTTAAAGGGCAGCCTACAAATGGAAAAATTAGGACATTTCTTCAATCTGTAAATCTTTTAGTTAATTATAGCCTCCGTCCCTTCCCCCTTCTATTTTATTCATTTTTCATAGTTATATTGGATCTGGATTACTGCCATTTCGTTCTTTGTTACCATATATTCTCACGCATAAGGCGATCCGCGTATAAGACGATATCCGAGTTTGAGAAGATTTTTGGACAAATTTGTGTATGTTGAGCGTATAAAACGACCCCTCTGTTTCCCGTCGGAAATCCTACTATTTTTTGCTCTATATGGTCTTAATACTGCATCTAGCTGGTTCAAAACAGAGCCAAAGTGTATGGACTAATCTTCCAAATAACACCATTTAATTGGCTTTCAAATGTTCATCAAAATCTTATTTTTCTGCATTCATTCACAGTTAGTAGCTTAAATTCAGTAGTAAATTTGCATGTTACGGACATCACAAACATGAATTAAAAACCAAAAATGTTTATGTGTTGCGCGTATAAGACAAGGCTATCTTATACGCAAGAATATATGGTAGTTCATAGATTGTGATCATTATGAAATATTTAATGGTGTTACCAGAGACATATCATCAACTTACCTATATAGTAGATGGAGCCGTTAGTACAACCTAACAACAGATACGTCCCTGCTGTATCATAGCTACTGATTGGCTGTATGTTCTGACACTGAGGGCATACAAATAAATATTCAATTAATTCTTTTCTAACCACACATGAATAACAATTTTAAACACAAATGTAATGTGTGAAGAATCATCTCCTATACAATATAGGAGATAATTTCTTGGAAGTTGTCCTTGAGGAGCTACAGGTATGCTTGATATGATTAATTACAACATAATATATATACAAATCAAATAGATAATAATACAGTGCTCAAATATATAGGAACAACATGATGGTATAAAATCATATCAAATTATTATAGCTGTATGAAAAAAAGTTCTCTGGTGGGAATCAAACCCGCAATCTCCATATATTTTTACTGAATTGAATTTTAAAGTTTAGAATAATAATATATAAACTTTTGTTATTGTTCAAGTATATAAAAAAAAAAACTGTAGGGGACAAAATATGACTTTAAAGTTTAGCAACATAATACATATAAATTTTTGTTATTATTCAAGTATATGAAAAATAACTGATATTTAATATGCAATTAGTAGAGCTCCGCATAATACACTATAGGAAAATTATTATACGAAGGTTAGATTTAATGCTTGAACAAAAGGAAATTTTTGAATGCATTAAATCTAACCTAAGTATAATAATTTTCCATTTAGTGTACGATGCATGCTCTACTAATTGCTTTATAAGTCAATCGCCGTCTTTTAATTTTAGTTTTTTATAACCAACTGTTGTAGCAGTCATTGGTTGCTATAGTGACATGATCAGTATATGTGTGCGTATTTACATTTAGCTGTGCGTATGCTGAATTTTGCTCCTGCAGTACACGTTTAACTACACATCAGCAGTACGTCAGTACACAGTACGGATACGATGAATAACTATTGTAATTTGTATTGTGTCAGAAAGAACTTGTTTGTAATGCTATTTTGATAGACTTTCGCCAAAGAAATAAGCATTCGAGAGAGAATACAGTACTGACGTCCTTTTTGGTCGGTGCATGCAAATTTTTTCAAGCATTAAATCTAACCTTTGAATAATAATTTTCCTATAGTGTACTATGCAGAGCTCTACTAATTGCTTATTAGTTTAAAGTTTAGCAAAATACAAAACTCTTGTTAATACTCAAGAATATGGAAAATAACTGTACTGATATTTAATATAAATTATTTTTAAGTTTAGCATAATATATATGTATATACACTCTCGTATTATTATTCAAATACAGTATATCAAAAATAACTGTACTGGGGAAAATCTAAAAAACCCTAAACAATTTTATTAAATCATAGAATTGCTCAATTATAAGGATCAAGTGATTTACAAACTTTCAATGACACTTAAAGAAAACAATTCAATTTCACTGATTCACAGCAAAAACATCTATAACTTGCCTATCAACCAATTTCATTGTGTATGCAAATTTAAGCATATGTTGCAAAGGCAACCCAAACCCAGTCACTTGTCGCAAATTGCATTTCAGAGATAATGGCCAAAACATTGTAAAATATGTAATGTATCAAATTATTTCAAAACCTTAAAATCAACATTTTATACAAATTTTGACTTTGACTTATTTTGGTGAATATCTCAATATGATGATTATGATTTCAATATTGTTTCTCAGCGATCTGTACTCTACCACTGATGTCCGTGAGGAAGTTAGGGTTTTGCTTCTTGACTTCAAGAAGCAAAATTGACCATAGAATACTAATTAGCAAGTTACGTAAACTTAATGTTAACGGAAACCTTCTTTTATGGGTAAAGAGCTTCTTATGCTGTAGAGTTCAGCGGGTTAAACTGAGAAATGTTATTTCATCTTGGTTGTCCCCCATGGTGGAATTCCCCAGGGCTCCTGGTTAGGCCCCATATTATTTATAATATTTATCAATGATCTATCACCTACCTCCCGCTGTATTAAATATATGGATGACACTAACATTTGAGGCAGGTTGTGGCAAAATGGCTAAGTTGTAGCAAAAATTGAAATTCAGGTTATTGGTATTTTTAGATATCTGAGTATGTGATCTTTAAAATGAGTGGCCATCCATTGAAATTGGACATTTCAAGCCTAAGTTATTGTATAGTGAAAGTACAGCACTCTTGGAGTCAAGATAAACATGATTTTTGAGTAATTGCCTTTCAAAGGTATTTGTTCATACATTGTTTAATAGAATTAACTATCAGGATAAAGTTAAATAAACGATTTGTTGACTACTTCCAAAAGTCATATTTTGGGATGTGATTACGACATTAAACTATTGATCTATAGTGAAAAACAAATTTGGATTTTTAGGCAATTTTTTGAGCTCCCATATTTTATAGCTCATTTACTCAATACTGGCCTGTGCGACAACTTAACCATTTCGCCACGACATGCCTCATTTGTGAACGTGTGGTTAAATCTGGTGTTAGTAACCTACAAGATGAGTTTAAATATATCAAGGAATGGTCAAGTAAAAAATTCATGAAGTTAAATAACAAAAAAACAGTTGAAATGGTTGCCTGTCTCTGATGCTTTGTTTTAACTGGTTGTTTTAACCCCAATTGCTTTTAATGTTTTTTATTCCTTTAATTGTTCTTGTTTCCGTTTGGTTGTCCTCCACTTTACCCCATTGTCCCTCTTGTTTTAATTGTATACAAGATTTTATCTTCTGTGGATTCTTATTTGGTAATTTTTATTGTTCAACTTCAATTCGTACTTTAAGAGATCAAATTGCAATAAAGTATTATCATATCGTATCGTATGATTTCACGGTGTGTCTCATTTCGTGGTGAGACCTCGCATATGGTCATGGCCACATTTAGCATGTCGCATGTTTTTGTCAAATGCAATTTGATAGTCTGGACAGGGCTTTATAAAATTACAACTTGGAATTCCCATCCTCCTAAAATGGATTACATGCCATAAAGACATATGGCAACTATGCATCGCTTAAATACCAATCGATAACAAAATGCATCATTGACAATGTATGGTAAAAACACAAATATGGAATTGAATTGAATTTTAAAGTTTATCATAATATATCAACTTTTGTTATTATTCAAGTATATGAAAATATAACTAATATTTAATATAAATTATGTTGAAGTTTAGCATAATATATATAAAAACTCTTATTATTATTCTTATTATTATTGTCTAAGTATATAAACAAAAAACTGTAGGGAACAAAATCTAACTTTAAACTTTAGCATTTTGTTATTAATATAAATTATTTTATAGTTTAGCAAAATATAAAACTCTTGTTAATACTCAAGTATATGGAAAATAACTGTACTGATATTTATTATAAATTATTTTTAAGTTTAGCATAATATATATGTATATAAACTCTCGTATTATTATTCAAATATATCAAAAATAACTGTACTGGGGAAAATCTAAAAAACCCTAAACAATTTTATTAAATTATAAAATTGCTCAATTATTAGGGTCAAGTAATTTATTAACTTTAAATGACACTCGAAGAAAAAATTCAGTTTCACTGATTCACAGCAAAAACATCCATAACTTGCCGATCAACCCATTTTATTGTGTATGCAAAAGAATATGTTGCAAAGACAACCCAAACCCAGTCACTTGTCACAAATTGCATTTCAGAGATAATGGCCAAAACATTGTAAAATATGTAATGTATCAAATTATTTCAAAACCTTAAAATCAACATTTTATACAAATTTTGACTTTGACCTATTTTGGTGAATATCTCAATATGATGATTATGATTTCGATATTGTTTCTCAGCGATCTGTACTCTACCACTGATGTCCATGAGGAAATTAGGGTTTTGATTCTTGACTTCAAGAAGCATAATTGACCATAGATTACTAATTAGCAAGTTACGTAAACTTAATGTTAACGGAAACCTTCTTTTATGGGTAAAGAGCTTCTTATGCTGTAGAGTTCAGCGGGTTAAACTGAGAAATGTTATTTCATCTTGGTTATCCCCCATGGTGGAATTCCCCAGGGCTCCTGGTTAGGCCCCATATTATTTATCAATGATCTATCACCTACCTCCCGCTGTATTAAATATATGGATGATACTAACATTTGAGGCAGGTTGTGGCAAAATGGCTAAGTTGTAGCAAAAATTGAAATTCAGGTTATTGGTATTTTTAGATACCTGAGTATGTGATCTTTAAAATGAGTGGCCATCCATTGAAATTGGACATTTCAAGCCTAAGTTAATGTATAGTGAAAGTACAGCACTCTTGGAGTCAAGATAAACATGATTTTTGAGTAATTGCCTTTCAAAGGTATTTGTTCATACATTGTTTAATAGAATTAACTATCAGGATAAAGTTAAATAAACGATTTGTTGACCACTTCCAAAAGTCATACTTTGGGATGTGATTAAGACATTAAACTATTGATCTATAGTGAAAAACAAATTTGGATTTTTAGGCAATTTTTTGAGCTCCCATATTTCATAGCTCATTTACTCAATATTGGCCTGTGCGACAACTTAACCATTTCGCCACGACATGCCTCATTTGTGAACGTGTGGTTAAATCTGGTGTTAGTAACCTACAAGATGAGTTTAAATATATCAAGGAATGGTCAAGTAAAAAATTAATGAAGTTAAATAACCAAAAAACAGTTGAAATGGTTGCCTGTCTCTGATGCCTTGTTTTAACCGGTTGTTTTAACCCCAATTGCTTTTAATGTTTTTTATTCCTTTTAATGTTCTTGTTTCCGTTTGGTTGTCCTCCACTTTACCCCATTGTCCCTCTTGTTTTAATTGTATACAAGATTTTATCTTCTGTAGATTCTTACTTGGTAATTTTTATTGTTCAACTTCAATTCGTACTTTAAGAGATCAAATTGCAATAAAGTATTATCTTTTCATATCGTATGATTTCACGGTGTGTCTCATTTCGTGGTGAGACCTCGCATATGGTCATGGCCATATTTAGCATGTCGCATGTTTTTGTCAAATGCAATTTGATAGTCTGGACAGGGCTTTATAAAATTACAACTTGGAATTCCCATCCTTCCTAAAATAGATTACATGTCATAAAGACATATGGGAACTATGCATCGCTTAAATACCAATCGATAACAAAATGCATGATTGACGATGTATGGTAAAAACACAAATATGGAATGGAATTGAATTTTAAAGTTTATCATAATATATCAACTTTTGTTATTATTCAAGTATATGAAAATATAACTACATTAATATTTAATATAAATTATGTTGAAGTTTAGCATAATATATATAAAAACTCTTATTATTATTCTTATTATTATTGTCTAAGTATATAAACAAAAAACTGTAGGGAACAAAATCTAACATTAAACTTTAGCATTTTGTTATTAATATAAATTATTTTAAAGTTTAGCAAAATATAAAACTCTTGTTAATACTCAAGTCTATGGAAAATAACTGTACTGATATTTAATATAAATAATTTTTAAGTTTAGCACAATGCAGGTATATAAACTCTTGTATTATTATTATTCATGTATATCAAAAATAACTGTACGGGGGAAAATCTAAAAAACCCTAAACAATTTTATTAAATCACAGAATTGCTCAATTATAAGGATCAAGTAATTTATAAACTTTCAATGACACTCAAAGAAAACAATTCAGTTTCACTGATTCGCAGCAAAAACATCCTTAACTTGCTTATCAACCAATTTCATTGTGTATGCAAAAGAATATGTTGCAAAGACAAACCAAACCAGTCACTTTTTGTTGCAAATCATGTTTCAGAGATAACAGGCAAAACATTCTGAAATGCCAACATTTTTTAAAATGTATTTTATTGCACTAAACAAACATTTATAATATCTATCTACCATGCTATGTTGTTATTAAATATTTTCCCCATTTTCAATGTTAAAACAATAATTCTTAATGATTTAATGATGGTTTCTGCCTGGGAAATGCCCTAAATCGTAAACTTTGAAGGCTGATTTCTCAAACATTTATTGTTTTATTTTTTATAAGCTCAATGCAGAGTAGTATTAAACAAACAGCTTGTCTTCATTGGTTTTTTTTTTGGAATTTAGCCATGTTATGATTATAACTTGGAAATCCCATCCACCTAAAATGGATTATATGCCAAAGACATACAGGAAATATGCATGCATCATGTAAAAGTCATTAATCGATAACAAAATGCATCATTGACGATGTAAAGGTGATTATACAAATGTATATTTGAACAAGTAGTCACCATCAACAACATGACATACGTTGAGTTGGATACCAAGAAATTAATCAGAGAATAATTAATAAAATATTTCATGATGCAATAACGTGATAAACATCCAGTAACCCAAATGTTTTGCCAATTTGAAGCATTCTTGAAACTAAAAATACAGAAAATATATTAAAGATCATTTGTCCTAATATGTAATTTGTATGGTTTGAAGAATTGTTATTACAGAAAGTAAATAGTTTCACAAATATTTATAAGTATAAGTAGCAATTTTTTTAGGCAGCTTTCTTGTATGTTGTTTCTTGTATTTTATCTTTGCAGGACCATATTGTAAAACAGCATTACCATCTTGTCTGTATGTTATGCTCCCTATATGTGTTTATTTAATAAATATAAATAAACATGCCAACAAATCTATAGTGTATTATATTAATATAGTAAACAATGAAAAAAAATCAATTAAAAATTAATAGGAACTCTAATAATTATAGAGCTTTCAATATGGCTGTTTTTATGTATACAGTAATTTTTTATAATATGGAAAATGTTGCATCCGACCCCATATTTTTGGAAAATCCACTGTTGCATAATTTTGTTTATATTTCAGATATTTTCTCAATAATGCTGGGGTCTTGCTGTTAATTTTTTTGTTAGTGGAATTTTTACATTTTTTTTATGTGGAGATGAAACAATTGAAATGAAACAAAACAGAATAAAAACAGGATTTATTAAAGATGTACTATCTTTTATAATGTTTAAAAGGGACCAACTTTTACAGTACAGCAGTAAACACTGCTAACCAACAGAGCTCATCAAATGGAAATTATTTTAATTAGAATTTTAATGATCTCTTAACGAGTTCCATATGCATGTGAACCTTATTTCCAGTTCTATTTTAGACAACAATAATACTGTCTGCAGGAGATAGACATTTTTAAAAACTGTATTTTGAAATTTTTTGAGTTAGGTAACATAATTGAATCACATGGCTGATGTGCAATAAAAAAAAATCTAGTGACAACCGCATGGAAACACATATGACCTGAGGTTATGACATGTGACCTACTGAGGTCATATCATGTGACCTGATTAAACCAGATTGTTTACCTGCCAACTGCGGGTTACAGCATGCCAAACTCCTACTTTTCCTGTATGGCTTGTTGCAACAAGCTGACTGCCAATGAAAAATAGTGAATCGACCCTCACACCCAGGTCAAATGTGCCTGAAATAGACAAAACCGATATCTTAATCTTTTTCCAACTGAAAATACAACACTGATACCCTACATCTTTGTAAATGAAATGATATTTCCTAATGACAATACATATATTTTGATAAATTAACCATTTCTAATATATGGATAATGGCATACTATATATTCTTTTATATACCTCATACATAAATTCTAGAAATCTGATTGGTTAAGAAGCAGTCAATAGAAAGTACAAATATTTTAAGTCCTGTATATATTGTGTTTTAACCTTCTACAATATATTATTAATATCTTTAGTTAATAGATATTATTTTCCGATTTAAATATCTCAAGAACAAATTCTGAATTAAATATTTTACAAACCTATTTCGTTCCGTAAACTATCATCTTGGCAACACCATAATCGAATCATACTACCAAACGCAACGGCAAGCATCTTATCACGACCATCTGTCTGTGTGACCCCAACGACCTTTGAGTTGAGAGCGAGTCTTTCAATACATTGTTCAAGATATGGTGTCGTAAATACAAGCTGCCATCCACTGGACTCTTTGATGCGATAGCAACAGACAAAGTGTGCGTAGGCTACAGCAATCCAACCATGATGACCTGTCACATTTATCACCTTCCTAGGGTCTATATCTTTGGTAAGATATGAAATGAAGTTTTATGTGACAAATTTGTCCTATAAATAGGCAAATCATAGGTTTTTGTCACATAATATTTTTGTTTTATGATGTCTTCAGTCCAATGGAAGGCAAGCATCTTAACCACTATGTTACAGCTCCACTTTATCAACATTGCAGGATTTGAACCCATGACCCTAGGATTGGAAAGCAAGCATCTTAACCACCAAGCTACAGTTCCACTCCATCAACATTGCAGGATTAGAACAAAGGACCCTGGGATTGGAAGCCAAGCATCTTATCCACTAAGCTACATTTCGTATATACATAGAATTTGGCTTAAGAAGAAAAAAGATATTTAAGTATCTTCCAATTGAGGCTTACTTAAACTCATTTCAATGTCCGATTTCGTATACTCAGTTGCAGATACAGGGCGGTGGTCTCGTCCAGATAAACTGCGGGCTGATCCTGGCCGGGAATGTAGCTCTGCTTCTGTTGCAATACTGTTTCGGTGCTCACTACGAGCCGGAAAACCTATAATGGGATATTTGTTAGGATATACATTACATCAGTTTATCTTTCTCACATTAGTTGTGTATTTGCATTATATACATATAAGCCTGGTTCTCACAGAATCGGGAGCTAACCATTAGCGGTATCCGGATACGCTAATGGTTAGCAAGCGCTATCGGTTAGCAAGTTGAGGGCGTTTCTGTCATCAACCAATCACACATACGCGTTTACAATTTCCAGTTTCTTATTGGCCAGTGATTCTATCATCATATTGTTGGTATCCGAATCGGGATTTTCTCGCATGGCAGCTAACGGTTAGCAGGATCCGGATCCTGCAAACCGTTAGCTGCAGTGTGAGAACATAGCCATTATTATAATTTAGATTTAACAAAATTTTCAGTGTACTACTTACATGGAGCGTTGAGATAGCCATGAAAGAGCACATTACCACACGTTGATCTACCAAGATCCTCACACAATGACAATTTCTTCACAAGTGGGGATATTCCATAGAATTCTGCATCATGCCTTAAGGTCGTTAGATTTACCCCCCTCACATCCAAATCCTTGGTACGCAAGTAATTCAAAATTGGAACGAACACTACAGGATCTCGGTCAATAAATATCTATTGAAACGATCACAAGCAAAGGAACGTGTCAAATTAATATAAAAAGGACATAAAATGAATGTGTAGAAAATTGATAAACTGCTTTAGTAATTATAAGGGTCACTTACTGCTCCTTCCTCATCCCTCATAGAAGATATACGACCACTCAGAAGACTATTAAGAAAAGGATATAGAAATTAATTCTCTTTTAATATCGTCTCTAGGCGTACAGTATTTTCACTAACTGTATTTGTACATAATGGTATTTTGTTAATTAAGTCTATAAATATTTGCATTTTCCATAAAAATATTTATGTAATATTTTTTTATTTTTCATCAGCTTTTGACAAAGTACCACACAGCAGACTAATAAAAAAACTCAACATGTATGGCATTACAAGTATTATCTATAGATGGATAACAAATTCTTATCGAACAGAAAACAAAGAGTTATTTATAGAGGAGAGGAGTGGATTAATGTAACATCTGGGGTCGCTCATGGTTCTGTGTTGGGGACACTTCTCTTCCTAATTTATAGTGATACTGTAAATGATATCTCATCATCACTATTTCAGTTTGCAGATTACCATACTCTCTCCTACCAAATCAATAAGGTCTAAACAAAAAATTGTTCGTTTGCCCTCCAGCACCCGCCCCTAGCTCACTGAAAAAGAGGGGGGAGTTTTTAAAACAAGCTTTTTTTTTCGATTTTTTGTTCACAAATTTAAGAAAGTGATCTTTATTTTTCTCCATTTTGCACAAGAAAGTTGCCTAAATTTGGTGTCTGATGTAAGGTATCGCCATTCTAGGCATAAATTCATTGCAAATTATTGATTATGGGTTATTTTTATAATACCCTTTGAAAAACAAATAGTGAGACAGGCTTAATTGCAAGCATTGCAATTTAATATGTTAATATTGGTGACATGAGAAAAATTTTTCTTTTTTTTTTTAACTTTTTTGCACCCCCCGTCCTATACAATTTTCAGCATTAAAGGGCATAATATGAAGGATAGGGAGCAAATCTTTTTCGAGCTTTCGCCCATTCCCTATTCAGGCAATACATGTTATTTTTATTATTATTATTATTATTATTATTATTATTATTATTATTATTATTATTATTATTATTATTGTAGACCTATTATTCTATCATCTTTAGCTTAAAAAATGGTTCATACTACTATACACCCTAAATGGTTAATTTGAGGCTATACTATGCTCGGAGATGAAATCGAGGGGTATACTGTAGTACTATGGCAGTTCTTGCAAGGCAGTATGATATTCTATGTTATGTTGTTGTCATGAATTCCTACTTGACGTATTTCTGAGCGTTAAAGAAATGAACAGGAATCCCTCCCTCTAAAATATAAACACAGCTCACAATGTTGTAACACAACCCTCAAATAAACTTTTTATTCTGTATAAACTCCAACAAGAATTTGGTATCAAATAACACAACAAATATTCACATAAACATGTGTTTTAAAAAAGAGTTCCCTGAAAAACCAAGCTCTCATCTTATAATATATACAGTAGCTCTAGAACTCCAGAGCATTCAAGAGCATTCCATGTTGCCTAAAGTCCCTCATTGGTCACATTACATCATAATTAACCAATAGGCTTATTGCCTCTACATTATCCAAGATTCCAGAAGCTTCCAAATATTTCTCTTGGATTCTACATGGTGTCATGTGTTCCTATAACTAGCAATGTGGTTTACACTGTTTGTTTGATCACATAAATGTACTTCTAGAATGTTCTATGTATTATATGTTACAGTGAAGAAAGGAATGGTAATATTACAATTGCATATATTTCTACAAATACATTTTAATGGAAAGCAAAGGAAAGCTAAAAACGTTCATACAAATTGAGCAACCCAAAATGAAATTTTAAATTTCAAATTATTCCATAGCTGACTGCACACAGTATCTTCTATATCCCCGTCCAGATTATCAAATTTTATTTGAAAACAGCACATGTGAGACGCTTAAATATGGTCATGTTGACTATGTGCCTGTTTCTGCTGAGCAAAAAAAAACGTGTTTTTAAACGGTTATTAAAAAACACATGTTTTTTTCCCAGCAGAAGCAGGCCAAAGAACAAAAACGCGGGTTAGAAATGCGTTCTAAAAACATGTGTTTTAACACGCATTAGTATAGGGTTGGCGTTCAGAAAACACATGCTTCGTCGTACACTTTTCAGCTGCAATGCAATACCATGTTAGTCATCATAACCTGTCAAAAAAAAAAATTAAACCAACAGGATGACATGATTGAGGCTTTACCATAATTTGTTCATACTTTCGCGGTGGGTTGTTTAATTCTTTCGCAGCATGCGCTGTAGCCCGCAGGAAGTAAGGTCAACTTCAACTTCCGTTGGTGATCATCATTATAAGCTCCGTTTTTATTAATTGCACTTTTCACTAGAAACTCGTTCCGAAGCAATTTAACCCTTTAAAAAAAACATCATGCCCATTACATTCAACAAATTACACAAATTTTGCTTGTAGTAGATATATCCCACAAATTCATTATATTTATGTTTTCAATCCAGTATACCGTACTTGCGCGAATAAGCCAAAAATACTTTAAGTGCCCGGGTGCCTAATTGCGCCGCGAGTACGGTATTATCAATTGTCTCCTAAAGAAGGCAGCTGGTGATGGGTATCACCATACGCAGCAATATACTGTAATTTTAGATGTGTTAAGAAAGCTCATTTAATGTACTTTTCTTTATGTTTTTCAGCTTACCTGGAGAAAAAAGAGTCAGGTACCCATGACAGTGTTTGTTTTGAAGTTGAAAATCTGAAATTCAAAATAAAATTTTTTTTAATATTATTAATTAGAGAAGAAAACTCACTACATTGTTATTAACAGTGATCCTGTAGTATTATAAAAATAAAGTTAAATTTTAATGGGACCTGGCCAATTTGCATCAAAAAAAAAAATTTGTTTGAACACAAAATTATTTATTTTAAGCCAAGCAGTGACATGCAAACTCCCCCCCCCCACTTTTGTGACTATTCCCAGCACCAGTGATAAACATTATTATCTGCACCTTATAAATCGACCTATTATTATTGTACAATATAGATTTTCTGTTTTCATTTTCAAACGAACATTACAAGTTCCCTTTTTGAGTTGAGCAACCAGATGTTGATTGACGTCTGTATACGCGTACATCTGTAAAGTTTTCTTGAATCTTACCCTCGAGCATGAAGAAAAAAGAATGAAATCGCCCGCCTTGCACAAATTCTTCATTATGCATAGGGTAGAGGTAGGCGCCCTCTATGGAGCGACGATGTAAGTGTAACTGATTGGTTTACGTAATAGACACATTTAAATTCCATCTAATTTAACAAAAACAATAAGATACTTAATTTAGGCCATTTATTAAAATAAAGTTCTCTGAAGGTTAACTACATAATTTATAACTGTAGTATAATGTATTATAGCTTGTAAAAACAGTATTAAATAAAAGAAACCTTTCAAATAAAAACATCTTTCACTTGACATTAGGAATTAGTATTTGTGAAACAAAATGATAGATATAAGATTTCTCCATCTGATGAATTTAGTGTACACCCTGTCATGTCAAGTGTTATATTCAACAGTGGCGGATTCAAGGGGGAGCCCAGTAAGCACGGGGCCCCAACTTCCTATTTTTTTTCAAAATTCTAAAATAAAAAATAGAGAAAATAAACCAAATTGTATTCAACTTTTAATCTGAAAGCCCAACTCGTTTTTTGAATGCATTAAATCTAACCTAAGTATAATAATTTTCCGCTAGTGTACGATGCAAGCTCTACATTGCTTTATAAGTCAATTGCCGCCTTTTAATGTTGGTTTTGATAACCAACTGTTGTTTGTATCAGTCATCGGTTGCTACAGTGATATGATCAGTATACAGTACTGTGCGTATTAACATTTAGCTGTGCGTATGCTGATTTGTGCTCCTGCAACGTACGCATTAACTCAATCACAGAGCTAGCTTCATTGCACAGATACGATGAATAACTAGAAAAACTTGCTTATAATGCTCAGTATTTTGACAGACAATTGTCGTCAAAGAACTAAACATTTCCTAAAGCATTGAGAAAGAATACAGTAGTCACTTTTTGGTCGGTGCAGACAGGTATGATCCATAACTATTCTAGGCTACGACCTAGGAAGGAGGCCTCAGCAGCCTCCCTACCTACCTGGCCGTAGGCCTATACCTAATTTCATACCTTGAGTCTTTAAAATAGGTCTAGAATATTCTTATTAAATGTTCAGTTTGTTTAGTTTATGAGGGCCCATTTATTCAAGGAATTCCTTAATTGTTCATACTTAATATTGAATTTGAAGTAACTTTCTTCGGGTTCTAACTAACTTTGTTTTACGATAGTAATTTTCAATTACAATTCAATTTTCATCGTGGTGCTTGATATCTTCGCGGTGACAAAAATGAGGAATTTTTTTTGCACACACACCTAAAATAAATCAATTATTTGCTGTTGTAGTATTACTGGGTGCCAATGCACTTTGGCACATAAACACATAATTATTAAACATTTTTACATGATTCAACCACTCACAAAGTACATTTTTCAACAAAAAAAGATACCTTTATAAATTTATAGAGGTTGATACAGCGTTTCCATGCTTGCCAGCACAATGAGCTGTACATACTATTTTGCTGCTTTGCAATCTAGTAAGAAATTGCCAGAATGTCCGAATCAATTCTTTATAATTGAAATAATTAAAGGCCAGTCTTATAATTTGAATCTGAATTTTCCCATGAAACATCCATCAACAAAATGTGGCATCATTACGTGGTACCATCTGTTTGAACTTTCATGTCGTAATCAAGGTTAATCGCACGGAAGCATTCAGGGGTGGCACCCGCGGGGGCCAGGGGCTTCCCCCACCATTGGGGAGAAAAACCACAATTCGTCGGGGAGAAAAAAAATTTATGCTATTTTCTACATATTAGCAGACACTAAAATCGATTAAATAAGCCTTTGAAACCCCAAAATTGTCAAATTTTCGTTGCCTTCGCCCCCTGGACCAGTTCAACTGTTCCTGAACATTTTAAGAGATGCTAAACCACGCCCATTTTGCTGTCAATTTGAGAAATCTGCCTCCTCGTCGGGGACCCCCCTCCCCACCGTTAAAGAAGGTATTTTGTGAGTGGTTGAATCATGTGAACATATGTTGTGACTGTGAGAAGAACATTGAGGTAAAAAAATAAAGAAGTAAAAGTTACGTGCAAAAGTGGATTACTGCCGTATATTACTAGTGTTTGGCGGCGTCTCCCATGTTTAGGCCTAAATTAACGCAACATTGCTAGACCGGATTGGACGTTACACTAGCCTAGGCCCTCAGGAAATTTTTTTAAGCATTAAATCTAACCTTTGTATAATATTTTTTCTATAATGTACGGAGCTTTACTAATTGCTTAACATCTACATTATAGACCTCAGGCCTCTAGGCCTAGGCCCTACCTAGGCCTACTATTATTAGGCCTGCCCGCCCTAAGGCCTAGGCTAGCCTACTTTTTGACAAAGAGCAGGGACACACTTCACCCAGACAGCTTAGCTACATTTCAAATACAGTAATAATTTTATTATAAATCGGCCCTCGTCATCTAGTTTTACATACTTTGTTCCTCCAACATTCAATTTTATTATCTCTCCTGGTGAAAATCCGTAGTTCATTCTCAAAATAGTACACAGAAGACCTTCCTCCTTAGCTAGGCCTCTAAACGTACGATACGCATGATTGGCCGTGGTCCATATTCGACTGGTTCGTTTCGTTGACAACGATTTTTTGTTGAAAATCGAAAGTTAACCACCGAAGGTCAGTGGAGGATTCAAAGGGAGGGGCTCCTAAATTTTCCAAATTATTAAAATAAAATTATATGTAGGAAGAAGAAAATTATATTCTAAAATTTATGTCATTTCCGTCCATCTAGAGATGCCATAATTATAAATTGCCTACACAACTATCGTGGGACTGAGGTGGTAGAGGCTTGCTATCTGTGAAAGTCACTCCCTTCACCACCCCCCCCCCCACTTTTTTTTTGATGATGATGTTCCCCTACTTTGAAATGAGGAAAACTCCCTATTACGAACCAGCTAAAAAAAATAGATTTATGAATAATATTTGAAAATGTTTACTTGTATCTCTGCATCCTGTTTACTTATTTGCTGTTTCATTACAACCACTTTCATAAAATTCAGTGTTTATGAGCATGACCATGAAATTTAATTATTCAAGCCGTACTAAATTTGTTATTACCTCACTTCTGACATCATAGATTCGAGTGGAAGTGGAAAAACAGTTTAACGGACTGACGCCCGCTACGGACGACAATTCTACGATTATAAACTTTAACATAACTTCAAAAATATAGAAAATAATATCATCAGACAGTCATGAAATGATTAATTGCATAAATGCGTCTGATTTTGACATGCTTATAGTCATTCTCACATTCATTATAGTCAGCTCTTACCGCCTCATCTCTTTCTGGCTCCGTGTGTTTTTCTAAATAAAATGGACCATGCCAGAGTGCAATCAAACCAGTTAAACAAAAGAGTACTCTTTGAAACAACGTAACAAATTACTAATCAGAACAGGGCCCCAATACGCACCTGTCTACAAAAAACGCACGTGTACCTAGGCCTGCCACTGATCTCTACTATTTACCGTATGTGAGACCTTAGCAACAATATCCAAGGGGCGGAGTCACACAGATATGGGAAATCCCCTTTTTCCAGTAGTTTCTGGATTGGTTGATTACGTTAGTGATTAGTGTTTTGCCAAACACGTTACAAGTTGTGGTGTCATTTCTATGAATTACAGATAACGATATAGTTGTGTTTTGTTCACCTAAAGCCACTGTCATATGTTTAATACACAGTCCGAAAACGCAAATTCAAATCTGCTAACCAAGACAGATTTGAGTTTAGGAAGCTTAGCAGATTTTGGTTACAAGTTGAATTTTTTCAACGAAAGTTTATTAGAAGACCTCAGATGTGGTATATGTCAACTTGCCGTACACAATGCAATGCAGGTGCCTTGCGGGTGCCGGTTTTGTGCCAGCTGTATTTTAAACCAGAAACATGAGTAAGTACAGTCCTACAGTAGGCCTACTCTCTTCTTTTTTTTTTGTACTATAAATACTAAATAATATATACTAAATAAAATAGACTATGGACCTTCATTAGACCTTCTTGACACCCTTGAGGGGTGTCTAGTGGAGGGGTAGCATCGGGAAAAAAAATCTGTCTAGGAACACTGCTCTGAAAAAGAATTTTTACCGTCAGAGAGTGCCATTTCCGAGCCTAGATAGGCCTATTCTTAAAATCCATATATTGCCAATGTTCCGCCACCCCGTCATAAAATTTCTGGATCCGCCCCTGCAACCATGGTGGGCCTGAGGTGATGTGGACTCCGCGCACCCCCTCTGCCAAATCCTGCATCCACCCCATCATGCTTCGTTAATATAGATGCATTTCTGGCTTTTAATCACATCGATTAATTAATGCTCTACATTTTATAAGAACACTGAGGCTGAAATTGCTTAAAAATTAAGAACAAAATAAGAACAAATTGAGGCTGAGGTAAAATTTCAAATGAAGTGTATATTTTTTTTAAACCAAAATATTATATCTGTACATATGTGTGCAGTAGGTGTGACTGTAATACCCTCTATAACAGTACAGTAAGTGTCACTATCTGACATTTGGGGGCCATTTTTTGTGGGGTTACTTCCACCTACATTCCAGTACAGTGCACAACTGCTGTACAATTATATAATTTTTTGTTTAAAAGGTCTGTAAACTAAGAACAAAATAAGAACAATTTGAGCCTAAAATCGGCCAAAAAATAAGAACACTGAGCCTGGGCAAAATTTTACTGGTTCTTATTAAAAAAATTGTATAAGCCTATTCTATTTTGTTAAAATTGTTTTGCAGTATCATGATATTTTTGATATTGTAACCTGATGAAGTTCTGTAGCTGATTGATTTTGTTCAAAGAAAAGCCGGTGCCAGTAGGGCCTACTTAGCTGTATATACGCAATCATAAGAAAGTATAATACATACTCCAAGTATTGAAATACACGTCATCGTGTTGGGATTCAATATTTCGACATTAATTATGTCATCATCATATAATACATACTCCAAGTATTGAAATACACGCCATCGTGTTGGGATTCAATATTTCGACATTAATTATGTCATCACCAGGCCTGATGATGACATAATTAATGTCGAAATATTGAATCCCAACACGATGGCGTGTATTTCAATACTTGGAGTATGTATTATACTTTCTTATCTGAGATTAATCAGTGGACCTTTCGGTTTTATACGCAATCATATTGTGCAATTTCAGCTATTCAATTGGATTGCCAGTTGTTGATGAAATTACCACCTGTGTAGGGCCTACTTTCGTAATCACATGTACTCAAGCAAGTGCTTAAAACAGTGGCAGATCCAAGATTCGAAGTAGAGGAAGGCTTTCACAATGATTGCAAACCTGCCAACCCTTGGGTCATGAAAATCTGGAGATTTTATTAAGAATCTTTAAAAAATCTGGAGATTTAGGCCTACCAACAAATCTGGAGGGTTCCAGAATTAACCAAAATATTATGCAAGATACCAAAAAAGTCACGTTACTACAAATAATTGGCCGTTGGTGGCGACATTCGAATTGAAAATTGCTGCTTGTCTATTGCACCGCGAAGCGAGCAGGCGGCAAATACATTGAATAATAACGATCAAATCAATCAAAATCAGTATTTTGTGGAGGGAACCTGTAAAATCAGTAAAATCGGGTGAAAATTACATTCGATTGGGAGAACTGGAGATTTTGTTTAAACATTAATATTTGGCACCTGATGAATTTAAATTTTAAAATGATTTTCTCTTTTTATCCATTTTTTAAAATAATTATGAGAAAAATTGGGGGAGGGGGTGTTGAATCTGCCACTGTAAAATGTCAGCAGAGGACGATGATTTATTATGTGTTTATTTATGTGTTGTACTGTACAGTAATACACTAATTTGATATTTATCCGTAGACCCAGGTGTTTAGATGAATTGACCAGGGAGATGTAAAAAATATTTTTTTTTACATCTCCCTGAATTGACTGACTAGTGTAAATGGATTGTACTGTACATCTCAACTGCTGTAAGCATGCTATTGTTATTGGATTGGATTTATTCGGTGTAAACACCAAGGATAGCCCACAAAAGTCTAGAAGAAGACTTATTTCCAGTGGGGTCCTTCTGGTGGTGATTGGACAGTACACCGGGAGACAAAGGCCCCTACTCTTTTCTGAAGAGTGTAGGCCTACTGCGTGGCCTACTGCGTTCTTTAACGTGCACATGGGCCATAATACATGCCATAGTCTCAATTAATGCACGATGTCGGATAGACCTACTCCTTAATGCATCACCTAAAAGTTCATGTAGCAGTCACCTCCACATGAAAAAAATACATTATTTTTTCTTTCTCCAGGCATTGCGCATGATTCTTTTGACATTTTTTTTCCAATTCAGTATTATAAACAAAATATCTTTCATATTAAATTTAGATTATTAGAGTACCAGAAATGCCCAAGGAATATCAGAATCAATTATCTATTTTGGCAATCTTATGAATAATATTTGGAATTTTTTAGGGAAACTTGTATCTCTACATCCTGTTTACTTATTTGCTGTTTCATTACAACCACTTTCATAAAATTCGGTGTTTATGAGCATGAACATGAAATTTAATTATTCAAGCCGTACTAAATCTGTTATTACCTCACTTCTGACATCATAGATTCGAGTGAAGTAATTAACTTTTTTTTGTTTTCTTTATTTATATATTAATGCATTGAAGATGGTGTCTTTCTTATTTTATATTTTTTATAAGGTCTATCAATATCATGATGCAGTCATGTTGAGTTTTTAAAATTACAACACGTTTTAAGTTAGTCCTATTATTATCTAGTTGATAGATATCTCAGACAGTCTTTAATCAGCCGAATTTTGTAGGCTTAAAACTGAATTTCATAGTTTTGTATTAATTAATACATAGTTTTCTTTGTTTTTCCTTTAGAGAGTGTGAGTCATATACCATTATTTGCTTTTTGGAATAATGTGCAGTGGAAATACTTATAGTACCTTATAATTAGATTTACTTGTTTCCATAATTCAACAGTAACAATATGGCCTATGTTTATAGGCCTACACTTACTATGTTTTTTTATAGATGCCTATTCATAAGCCTTCTTTAAAATGAGTTAATTTTTTTAGAAAATGACAGTAGTGAGTTCTATATTAGGAATATTTTTTTTTTTTTAACTTTAGCAATTCAGGAAAATCAGCATGTCCAAACTGTAATGAAGAGTTCAGCAAAGACGAACTCGCTCCTGACCATCATGCTCGTAGACAAATCTTAAAAGCAATTATATACTGCCCTCATAAGGACCAGGGATGTGTCGAGACGTTTCCCCGGAAAGAACTTCAGCATCACTTGGAAAGTTGTCCATTTTCACCTGTCACTTGTTTGCATCACGCACGAGGATGTGCTACAAAGCTAATGAGAAAGGACCTAAAGAAACATCTACAAGCTCAGTGTGAACACCGATTGGTTGAATGTCAGTTTTGTAAATCGGCCATTCCACATTCTGATATTGAGGTCAGTCCAACATATACAGTATTAATTTATACCTTAAGTTCTGTAATACTAATTCTAAAAAAATATAGATTATACATCAAATTATAATGTTCTATTTAAAATAAAAAAATTATCTTTTATTTTAGAACCATAAAAAATTCTGCCCAAAATTGCCTGCTTCATGTCCAAATGACTGCGGGTTGAAAGAGATCCAAAAAGATATGATGGAAAAACATCTGAATGAAGACTGCCCTCAACAAGAAAGAAACTGTAAATATCAACATTATGGATGTGAATTTAAGGTAGGGAATTCTCTTCTTTTGTTTTTTTTTAAATCTTGAGTATTAATCATATTAGTTTGAAGATCCATTTTGAATATTTTGTTCCTGGTTGAAATCCACCGCTAGTCTGTCTTTGTCTTTCAACTAGAGAGTGGGACCTATAAATAAGTATGGCCTACGTTAAAGAACACAGTTAGGCCTATACACTTTTCAGAAAGAATATGGGATTGTATTTCAGTGTACTGCTCGCCACCAGAGGGACCCCACTGGAAACCTCAGACTTCCGTGGGTTATTTTATTTTGGTCACACCCCGTAAAAATCCAACGAACCAAAATCTGATTTAAAATTCGTATCGCTTTATATGTGTTTTACAGGGTGCGCAAGTAGGAATGGAAAAACACATGGAAGGTAGTGTTAACCAGCACCTTGATTTGCTAATACTGGTCATTGCACAAATGAATTTGAAATTCTCTGAGTCCCTTCGCCATATAAGTGAGTTAGAAAGTCAGAGAAGTATACAACATGAGAAGGAAAAAGAACTTCTGAACCAAGTTACATCTATTAAGCAAACACAGAGAGTTAAAGATGAACGTATCACTAACCTGCAGGTAATAGTATTCTACGTTTCACCACTTGCATATAATTATACTTATCCAACTACAGGAATCTGCCTTATGGCCAGTCTCATTAACCATGACAACTACCATTCTTCATATGCATAGTTTATAGGCAGTTTATAGGCCATACCCCATATTGGCTCAAACGGCTAATAACATTGAATTGAAATAGGATATGCAAGTCAGTAATATATTTTATTCGATATCGTAAGTCGTAAGTGATTGGTGTATTGACACATCTCACTCTTCCCCTGTAGTTACGAGTTTGAGACTAAAAATATATAATAATATCCGTGCCAGAACAAATAATTAATTAATATAACTGTAGCTGTATGTTAGTGGTTAAGATGCTTGCCTTTCCGCACTGGTTATTGGACTTAAACAAGATACCAAGATTCACGCTAAAACAACTAAATTTTAAGTCTTATCTAAGCATCATAAAGAGACAGGCCTATTTACACAATTTCATCGTAACTGTACTTGTTGTTTGATGTTAACAAATTCTAAAAATAATTGACTTGATAATGGTCATTTAATATAATTACAGAGACTATTTGCCGGCCATGCAGATAACATTGCAATGTTGGAAGATAAAATAAAAGCTACTGCTGATAAAAAGGACATCGGAGAGCTTCGACAGCTGCTTGCATCTCTCCAAGATTCAACGAAAACGTTGACGAAGAAAGTGCAAGGAATAGAACAGAATAATCATCACATTGGAGGCGCTGTAGCAAGACCCAATTTGCCAAGTATGTATTTAAAATATCAATTTTTAGAATCTTACTGTCATATTAATCTAATGAAGTTGACAATTTAAAGTTTATATCCTATTCACTTAAGTGAAAGTTTTTAATTTTATATTGTATCTTAATTTGTTTGGGCAGTGATATGTGGTCATATGTTGAACGACATAAAACCTAATTGTGTTTGACTATATTCGTAACATTTTAGCCCAAGTTCAGCTGACCAAGTTTGAAAAGGAATTGGATATTCAGTCCGTGAAACTATCTGAACAAGATCTACGATTCCAACTCTTGGAAACTGCTAGTTACGACGGGGTGTTACTATGGAAAATCTCGGGAATACGTCGACGGAAGCAGGAAGCAGATAGTGGAAAAATTGTGTCCTTGTACAGCCAGCCATTCTACACCAGTCGGTATGGCTACAAAATGTGTGCAAGGATATATTTGAATGGGGACGGGATGGGGAAGGGGACTCATGTGTCCCTCTTCTTTGTGGTCATGAAAGGAGATTATGATGCTCTTTTACAATGGCCCTTCAACCAAAAGGTAAACTAATATTAGCCTAATAGTTTAAATATGTATGCAGCAATATGAAAGTGGAATTTCGGTGAACCATCTAACGGTTACTTTCATTGAAACAATTAATTGGAATTCCTTCAAAAATACCCACCGACATATGTTGCATTATTATGTGTAGCAGGTGTTTTTTTTTCTTTCTTTTCTGCTTAAACCGTCATGCTCTTAATTTGGAATGGAATGTTTCATTGTTTTCTCAACTTTTTTGTAGGTAACGATGATTCTGCTTGACCAAGAGACCGGAAAACGTAGCCTCACAGATTCATTTAAGCCTGACGGCAGAAGTAGCAGTTTTAAAAGACCAACTGGCGACATGAACATAGCTTCTGGGTGCCCTCTGTTTGTGTCACAACAAATCCTCAAAGACTCCGCTTACGTCAGAGACGACACAATGTTCATAAAGATGATCGTTGATACATCTGACCTTTATATGTAACAAATGGTATTAAGGTTTCTTGGACCTGTTTTTTCATTTCATTTCATTTCTTTAGGCACGAGGGCCAAGGATATGCCAATAAGTGAACTTAATCACTGTCCTACGTGGCATATCCACTGTCTCTTATACACATCTAGATGTGTATAAGAGACAGAACCTAGGTACTTGTTTTGACCTTATTCACATATTAATACTCTTTACCTAACAATAATAATAATATAATAATAATAATAATAATAATACTAGTATAGTAATAATAAGAGTAATAATAATAATAACGTGTTAATAGTACATGTTACTTTTTTTCTATTTGTGTTATGATTACCGTATATATAGGCCTGTATTGTATATTTTTGTATTTCATATCTGAGATTTTCGAACAAATAAATAAAATAGACTCCATAAATATATGGTAGGAACACGTTTAGATATTGTTCAGTAAACATTATATGATATTATAACTAAAACTGATTGAAATTATATACATATCTTACCTTATTTTAACGAATTAGGCATACTTATCACAGTAGTTGTAAAAGTTACTTTACTTTTTGAATAAATTATTAGCTTCCAATTAAAAATTAGAAATAGCAAAAACAATGGTTTTCAAATTGAGTCAACTCAAAATCCTGTCGCCAAAAATATTTTGCGGTTAAGAGGTCGTTTTGAAATATTTTCATTTTATATTGTTTTTATATTATTTTAAATATGTTTCGATGTGCATTAGCCATTAAATATATTTTCTAATAGAGGATTATTATTCTTCATTGAATAACCATTTATTACAATATAAATGTCCTTGGTGGTACAATATAAATGTCCTTGGTGGTCCAACAGGAATTTATCACCCTGGACAACACCTTTTGCGGCATAAAAGCATGTAACCATGTAATACTGTGAAGTGGGTCGCGATTAAATACCTGGACGATTATTAGGGTCGTCGGCCAAAGACTTTGAGAATCACTGTTTCAAATGAACTTGTTCATGTTTAATTATTACTATGTCCATAGTCTTCCTCTATAGGCTACCCTTAGATTTCTGCCAGTAAATTAAAAGATTTTAGTGAAGTGCCTGTGAATCATTTAAAACATTTATTTTAATAATGTGACAAAATTATGCTGCATTGCCGTACCAGTTTGTGAATTCTTTTTTTTTTTTTTTTTAGTCCAATATTTTAAATGCTTGTGTTTTTTTCTCAATTGCTTAATTGCCAGTGTATCCTGCGTTAAATGCCTGTGGTACACCACGTATGATAGTTGGAACTGTTGTTTTGACAATGTCTCGACGTTTTGATCGAGTTGCTTCAAATCGTTATTATATAAATGCAGTAGGCCTAAGCATTTTTAATTGAGTAATATTTTATTATAAAAAATAGTTTATATTAAGATAAGAAAAACAAATAATAAAGTATTATGCATTCTTTAACGGTTACAGGTAGGCCTAGGCCTACTTTCGATTTGAATGCTACTATGTGAGGTATGTCACAGTGGGGTGTCTCATTCCATTGTTATTAATATACAATACGACAATCCAATCCTATCTATATTTGGCTTCATTCACAAATGTATTTTGCAACTCGGCGCGTTATACACAGTCCGATGTAATACTGTATAAAAATTATGTAATTAGGATTTAGTATAAGCTATTAACAGTTTATTGATTTATATATATGAATGATGTATATTATTCTGCAAAGAACGTTTATTAATGTATGATTATAACAACATTTCGAATGTAACATGATGTGCTAATGTATCTTATGTGTAGCCTATAATGTGTGAGCCATTTACACAGGAAAACACTTCATGTAAGGTAGAACCCGATTAAAGGGGACACCTTCCAGAGCCAAAAAAGGCCTCATGAAGTGGTGTCCCCTATAGCGGTTGACCGGCCGTATTGTTTAAAGATGTGCTTTTTTGGCCAAGTGTGTACTAAATAGGAGTGTCACCTGAATAGGGGTGTTACCTGTGGATAGTCACCTGGATAGCCGTGTCCCGGAGGGGTTGTATTTATGTATATATTGAATAATCTGAAACCTGTAGAACCAATAATTGGATAGGCCTAAACACCCAGGGCATGGATTTGAATTGAAAATTTGTTTCATTTTGCTTTAGCCAGTGTTTTGAATGATCTAGGCCTATATCAAAGGAATGTAGACTAATTACTTTCACTTTTTGTTTGTTGTCGTATGGTATGGCTCAATGATCACGTGGGTACAACATGACGTCGTTAATATGATAGTATTTTATATTGTCCTTCTCACGTCCATCAGCGTACCGTAACGTGATTTGTCGTTTCGTAATTTGTTAATGTTAATATCGTATTTGTACCAGTGTTTATAGTTAATCGAATATTAGCCCCAATGGCGTTTAACCTTGAATAGAAACTTTTGCTAAACGCGATTGAAAATACTTACAAGAAAAACTTACCTCTCCTAAGTCTTTTCAAACACGCTTAGCAAAAGTTCCCATAACAGGCTTCTTGTGTTTATTGGTATGTTACCGGTATGTTCCTGATATACCGGTATGTTATATGTATACACACATTTATTAGTGAATTACCGTATTGAATTTTCTTGTACCCATTGTTAATAAGTCTAGGATTTTTTCCTCTTCATAACTAAAGAATCAAGAAAATACATTATATGTATTGCACATTTCATACTTTATTTTAAAGTTTGTTATTTTTTTTTTATTAATGTTATCATTATTATTATATTCAATTAATTTATTATACATCATAGTTGTACACGTATTGCCGTTGAAGATGCTACCAAAAAGAAAGAGAGGAAAGAGCCTCAACATGTTGATAAAACAAAGTTTTAAATGATATACAAACGTTTTACTACATTTTTAAAATTTAATGCCAAAAATTTAAGGATATGTGCAATTCCTAAGTTGATAGTATTATTTTAGGCAATGGACAATGTTTCAAATGAGCCTGATTCTGATTTGATGTTAATGTCTCTAATCAAGTACATACATCAATATTTATCCAATCAGAATTAGATATTTAAGGTTTATATTGTCGTATGCATTGAGGGTACCAAATGATCAGCTTCGGCGGGATGGACAGCCCTCACAAAACATTATTGAAATAGATTCATTTTATATTAGATTTAATTGGCAGTATTTCTTTACCGTGCAATTATAATGTGAGATGTATGCACTTCGCTCTGATGTTTTAAATGTGATATTTTTTATAATTTAACGTTGCGGTAAGCATTCTCGAACTGAGTGTCCTGCCGAGAGATTTTTGTAAAATGAACGAAGAATATGCATATTGTAGATGGATAATTATATGCTCTTCCTAAAGATGTTAAACTTAACCAAACCTTGAGAAATTTTTAATTAGGCTGAAAACATATAAATATTAAATAAAATAATAGAATTGTTGTAAAGTAATTAATGATGAAAAGTTTTAATTGCATGATAAATGTTTCAATTTGTTCCTAAATTTTTTCAATAATTTTTTATCCCTTTTTATTGTTCATCTTTGTTCATGTTGTTTTGCTTTAATATTAAAATACTATTAAAATACTATAGATACGATGGCACCCTATTGGAAATAAGTGTTTTTTTTTCTCCACTTTATGAGTTATCCTTGGTTTCACTTTCTTAAAATTTTTATCTCTTTATTAATTTATTTTACAAAGTGTTTTTAAAATTTTTATTGTTTTGTGGTTGTTTTTACAGTATTTTCATAATATTGTATTTACATGTATTTTAAAGTAGTACTAAATAAATTCAAATCAAATCAAATTTTGATAAATAGTCTCATATAGATCTATATATACCAGATTTGAAAGCTTCGTTTCTGTAATGTTGTAAAGCATTGTATATGAAATAATAATAAATATAATATTTCAATATTTTTTCACATTATTTCACGAATTATGGATAAAATTGTTCGGTTTTGAATGTCATTGTGTTATTTATGCACATAAATCATGGTGCTGTCTCTATTCGAATAAACGCCCCTCTTTGAATAAACCGCCCCTTAAATAAACTCCCCCTCAAAGTCTCATTTGGAATAAACCACCTCCCTCGAATAAACGCACCGACGCGCTTATTTTTCATAGAATAAACGCCCCCACTCCTTACTCATGAGTTTGGGACCAACAAGTCTTCATGACTATACGTAATATAGTAACACATTTTGAAGGTAATTATCCACGTCCACGTCGGGAAGAGAGATTCGTGGATGGGGAAAAATAATTTTTTAAAACGTTTATATCAAAAATGTTGACCTGTATTGGATAGGCCTATTATAATTGATTGTTCAGACGCGGATGAGATACAAAAAACACCATTAAATGACATTTTGACGGATTATGAATGGCTTTTACGATTGACTTGTCGTTAACAACACCTTTCGTAAGTCAAGCTTCTATCGACTTTTAATTTTACATTTTTCCTCATTGGCGAGGGGATACCCCCTCCCAAACCATTCCCCGTCTCGAGCCTGCCTGTCGGGGGTTTTTCCCTCCCTCCAGGGAAGTTGCCCTGTCGTCGGGGAAATCCTATCCCCACCTGGACAGTGAAGTGTGAGAGTTTCGTCTGTATACCGTACTTGCGAGAATAAGCCCGGCCGGGCGCTTAAAATATTTTTTGCACTTTTTAAGGGGCGTTTATTCAAACGGGGTGCTTATGAAAGCAGGGTGGAAATTGAGGGGGGCGCTTATGGAAATATATGAAAATTGAGGGGTTCTTCTGGGAACTTGGAAAATTCGATGGGAGCTTTTTGAATGAAAAAAGATTGTATTAGGACATCTGGAAACCGAAGATTACGAATGGTTCTGGTGCAGAAAAGATAATCTTCCAGAGAGCATGGCTCGTGACAAGAATGCTGTGAGTTTTAACAGCATATGAAATTGGTGGTGGTGTATAAGCTTGTTGGTCATCTAACGATTGAGATTAGCAGGATCATTGAAGGGCTTAAGTTTTCAAAATCAAATGAAAACGTAAATTTTCAGGAAAAGAAAAAAAGAAGTAGACAAATGTAAGAAGAGGAAAGTTAGAAAGATACTGTCCAGGGAGCTTCCATCTGTCAAGTAGAAAATCCTCAATTTGAAATCCTCAATTAAGAAAATGTGAATTGAATCCTCAGCTCAAATTATGCCAAAACAATCTCAGGATTAGTTCAAGTCCAGTCTGTGACTTTAAGGAACGCATGTTGACTATTATATATTTTTTAGTTAAATGTGTATTTTTTTTTTCTCACATACGGGTGCATATTCGAGAGGGGCGCTTATTCGAACGGGGCGCTTATTCTCGCGTGCACGGTATACAAACAACGGTCCTACTTTACAGCTCCCAAATGAATTTCACATTCCTTTTTCCCCCACACCTAGTTACACAGGTACTGCGGAAGTAATTAAAGTTCTATTTGATATCGGGGATCCTTAGTAACTAACCCCAACTGATTTATGAGGGATTCAAGTGGGATTGTGTTGTTTCATAGAAAAATACCAGTAAAATCCTGGACCTACCGCAATGTTTACCACAGGTATGTTTAACCCAGAGTCATTGGCCTAACAGACATTGAACCAAACATTCTATCAAAAACATCAGTTATAATATATCCTATAGGATATACATTAAACATAAAGAATAGCCCTAGCCCTATGTGTGTATATATATATATATATATATATATATATATATGTATATGT